>NC_057405.1:31223370-31523370 GCF_019320065.1 Cervus canadensis | reverse complement strand
ATCAACACTGGATTCTTCACAAAAATTCATTTAAGAGTTGCCATTCCCAGACTTCCCTGGTGGTCCAGTGGTTAAAAATCTGCTTGTCAATGCAGGGGACATGGGTTCCCCTGGTCTCATGGCTTCCCCATCCCTGGTCTGGGAAGATCCCACGTGGTGCAGAGCAACTAAGCCCACGCATGCGCCACAACTCCTAAGCCAGCTAACCACAACTGTTAAGCCTGCGAGCTCTAGGACCCACGCCTTGCAACAAGAGAAGACGCCACAGTGAGAAGCCCAAGCCCTGTAACTAGAGAGTAGCTCCCACTCAATGTAACTAAAGAAAGCCCGCTCACAGCAAGGAAGACCCAGCGCAGCCAAAAATAAATAAGTAAATAAGAAGAGTTGCCATTCTCTTTGTTTTGCTTCTACTTTTCCGGTGAAGAGCAAAGCTGAACACAGTATTGGTGAAGGGAAAAAAGAACTAACATGGAATCAGAGAAAAGGGACCCCACTTGAAATTGCTGGACCCCTTTGATAGTTCCACCCCTGGAAAAGTAGACCCTTCCACTTGCTGAAGTCAGATCACTGGGATCAGCCCTCTCCCAACCACCTTGGGTGGAAGCAAACTGTGTAGAAGGGCAGCAGAGAAGAAGACTCATGCTCACTGTTCTGGGGACCACCTGGCCATCACTGTGACATACGCTGGTGACAGTCCCCTTCTGTGCACCAACAAATATGAATAGGCTGAACCAGATTTCACCTCCCTAAGAAGAAAACTCTAAAGCCCTTTAAAAGCACCATTTATATACAATTGCAAATATGTTTATTGTGGATCACTTTTAGCTGTTCATTAAACCAAATTCCCTGGGGCCATTTTATGCCTATGCTTTGGAAATTAGTCCTTGTTACTTTATGTAATTGAAAACAATAAAGCTAAGTGCCTGTTATACTCTTCTGTAATTTGAAACAGGGACGCCCCACCTCCTATCTCCAGGCCCCTTGATGGCCTCAGAGGTAATGAGGGGGATCTGTGCATTATTTTCATGATAGCAAAAAACCTTTCAGAAATGGGAAATTTAACTTAAAGCTGTATGAGCTATCCGTGTGTCAGGTTTCAGTCTTTTGACTGAGATTACATCAGCTTAGGACAGTAATTTATTGTCCCAGAGAATAATTGATTGATAATTGATTATCTCGTGCTATTTGGAAACCCTGAAGTACAGCCATTTAATGTCTTTGATTAAAATAAATGGGTTAGTCACCAATAAAACTTTCATAGAGAACAAATTTTAAGAAATAATCTCTATGTGGAAAAAATGATCAGTTTAAGAATCTGTCCACCAAATGGAAATATTATAATAATCCAAATGTACATGAATAAATTAAATGTGTTATAACTCTACAATGGAATACTATTCAGCCATAAAAAGAATGAAATACTGATATGTACTACAACATGAATGAACCTCAAAGAACCATTATGCTTAGTGAAAGAAGCCAGTCACAAAAGACCATATATTATATGATTCCATTTATCTTGAAATGTGCGTTAGACGCAAATTTTTCAATACAGAAAGTAGATTCATGGTTACCTGGGGCTGGGACGGAGGAGAATGAGAAGTGTCTGTTATTAGGTATGAGATTTCTTTTTGAAGTGAAGAAAGATTTTGCTGATGGTTGCACAACTTTATATAGGCTATATTAAATCATTTAATAATACACTTAAATGGGTGAATTTTATGGTGTATAAATTGTATCTCACAAAAGCTATTAACATTTGTCAGAATCATAAATTGAACTCCATAACTTTCCATTTGACTTTACACCACATTTGTCTGAATTAATGGAATCTTACAGCCTGAGAGTAAAGTTGGGTTCTTGAGAAAGAATGACAAAAGCAAATAATAACTGTATGTCTTGCCTTGGGGGAAAAATGCTGGAACCCTAGCCTTGTCTCCCCACACTCACAGGATCCTCTCCTGCGCCCTGTTTCTTACTCTTGGCAAGAGGCTGTGAGACCAGCCTGTGGTTCAGGAACTGTTTGTCCTAGTGCTCCACCCCCATAAAGGGCGCAGGGCTTCATAAATCTCTTCCACGCAGAGAATAAGGCCCAGGGCCCTTCAACCACACTGAGGCCAATCCTCCTCCTCGAAAATTTCTGTTGCTCTCCCTGAAGCCAGTTTTATCTGGCACTAGATCAGCATCTGTGAAACTTTTTTGTTTTCACCCTTTGAGGCATGTAACAAATTTCTACCAAAGTCATCAAGACACACAACAATACTCTCCTAATGATGTCATAAGTCGATTGTGAAAATTTCAGAAAATATATGAAACTATAAAGAAAAAAAATACAGCCATTACCTAATAATACCTTTGAAAAAACATTTTGGCATGTTTCTCTCTAAAATTATATATATCATTTTCTTTACCTAGTGGAGAGCACACTGTAAATTCATTTTTGTGGCTTATAGAAATCATATAACTCATCACCTTGTAGGCAGTAACTGCTGAAAAGACTAGCATCAAAAGTACAAAGCCTTACAACATTTGTGCTGTGGACAAAACTCACTCCCAGCTTAATTTTATGCTTTTCTATTCAGATTTCTTCTGTCCTACTTTCCATCTTCTCTTATTTCTATATTTAATCTTGTTTTATTATATGTATTTCTATAAAACATTCTAAAGGCTTTCCAAAATAAATAGTTTTTCCATCATAACTATTTCAAGTGTACTTTTTCAGTAGTGTTAAATATATTCACGTTGTAATCTTGCAAAACTGAAACTCTAGACCCATTGAATAACGCCCATTCCCTCTCTCTCTGTCCTCTGGTGATCGCCATTCTACTTTGTGTCTATGAATTTGATTATCCTAGATATCTTGTACATTTCTCCAGTGGTTCGGCAGCTAAAAATCTGCCTGCAATGCAGGAGACCAGGGTTTGATCCCTGGGTCTGGAAGATTCCCTGGAAGAGGGTGTGGCAACCCACTCCAGTATTCTTAGCTGGGAAATCCCCTGGACAGAAGAGCCTGGAAGGCTACAGTCCATAGGATCACAAAGAGTGGGACACAACTTAGCACGCACGCATGCAGATATCTGTTATAAATGGAATGATACTGTATTTGTCTTTTTTGTGACTGATGCTATTGCAAATAGAATTGCTTTCTTAATTTCTTTTCAGGTTGTTCATTGTTCAGGTATAGAAATGCAACTGATTTTTGTGTCGATTTTTATAGCCAAAAACTTTGCTGAACTTGTTCATTGGTTCTAACTTGTTTTGTGTGTGGATTCTTTAGGGTTTTCTACACAAAAGATCAGGTCATTTGCAAACAGGAATAATTTTATTTCTTCTTTTCTGATTTAGATGCAATAAAAAACTTTTAAAATAATAATTGTTCTCCTGTTTGAGATATAATTTATCTATCATACTGTATTTGTTTTAGGTGTACAATGTAATGATTTGAAACATGTACATACTGTGAAATAATTGCCACAACACAAATTTGGTTAACATCCATCACCTCTCATAAGTACACATTTTTTCTTGTAATGAGAACTTTTAAGATAAACTGTCTTAACAGTTTTCAAGAATACAATACAATATTGTTAACTATAGTCACCCACTGTAGATTACATCCCTAGAACTTATTTATATAACTAAAAGATTATTCCTTGTAACCACCTTCACACATCTTCCCAGCTCCCACCTCATGCTTCTGGCAGTCACCTATTTGTTCTCTATATCTAGTAGGTCGATACAAAAGTAACTGCAGTTTTATATCATGAATTTTAAATCATTATATCTAAGCTCAAACATATTTTTATTAATCAAAATAAGAAACATTACAATCAACACAGTTTTGCCAACAAGAAATAAGTTTGCTTATTCCTGTAGCATAAAAATCCGTTCTTTGGGAATCAATTAAATCTTGGAAAGCATTTTCTGCCTCTTGGTGGGTGTGGAAGTGTTTTCCCTGCAAAAAGTTGTTGAAATGCTTGAAGAAGTGGTAACTGGTTGGCAAGAGGTCAGGTGAATATGGTGGATGAGGCAAAACTTCGTAGTCTAATTCGTTCAACTTTTTAAAAAATTATATTTATTTTTAATTGATTGATGATTGCTTTACATTATTGGTTTCATTTCTGCCATACATCAACATGAATAGCCATGTGTGTGTTACTTGCTCAGTCGTGTCCCACTCTTCGTGACCCTGTGGACTGTAGCCCACCAGGTTCCTCTGTCCATGGAATTCTCTAGGCAAGAACACTGGAGTAGGTTGCCATTCCCTTCTCCAAAGGATCTTCCCAACCCAGGGATTGAACCCAGGTCTTCCACATTGCAGGCAACTTTTTCACCATCTGAGCCATCAGGGAAGTGCCATAAGTGTACATATGTCCCTACCCACTTGAACCTCCCTCCCACCTCCCACCCTTTCCCACCCCTCTAGGTTACAGAGTCCCAGTTTCAGTTCCCTGAATCATACAACAAATTTCCATTGGCTATCTGTTTTTACATATGGTAGTGTATATGCTTCCATGCTACTGTCTTCATTCAACTTTTGAAGAGTTGGTTGTGTGACATGTGGTTACACTGTCATGAAGAATTGGGCACTTTCTGTTGACCATAGCCAGCTGTACATCGTGCAATTTTTGGTGCATCTTATTGATTTGTTGAGCATACTTTTCAGAAGTAATGGCTTCACCAAGATTCAGAAAGCAGTTGTGGATCAGACGGGCAGCAGACCACCAGACAGTGACCGTGACCTTTTTTGGGGGCAAGTTTGGCTTTGGGAAGTGCCTTGGAGCTTCTTCTTGGTCCAACCACTGAGCTGGTTGTCCTCGGTTATTGTATAAAATCCACTTTTCATTGCTCGTCACAGTCCAATCAAGAAATTGGTCATTGTTGTTGCTAGAATAAGAGAAGATGACACTTTAAAATGATGATTTTTTTTTTATTTGCCTTGCTCAGGGGGCACCCACTTACCAAGCTTTTTCACCTTTCCAATATGCTTCAAATGCTGAGTGACCATAGAATGGTCGATGTTGAGTTTCTCAGCAACTGCCCACGTAGTTGTAAGAGGATCAGCTTTGAAGATTGCTCTTAATTTGCCGTTGTCAACTTCTGATGGCAGGTCACTAACACTTCTCATCTTCAAGGCTCTCCTCTCCTTTGCAAAAGTTCTTGAACCACCACTGCACTGTACATTCATTAGCAGTTCTTTGGCCAAACGCGTTGTCAATGTTGCATGTTGTCTCTGCTGCTTTACGACCCATTTTGATCTCAAGTAACAAAATCGCTCAAATTTGCTTTTTGTCTGCCATCATTTTCATAGTCTAAAATAAATATTAATGTAAAATAAGCAAGTAATAAGTCATTAGCAAAAAAAATGAAGTGATAAATGTGCATTAAAATGATGTATAACATAACATCTATTGAGAACATATTCCAATATCAAATGACAAATTTCAACAGTGCAAAAACCACAATTAAGTTTGCACTAACATGAGTTTTTTTTAGATTCCACATATAAGTGGGATCATACAATATTCATCTTTGTCTATCTAATTTATTTCACTTAGCATAATACTGTCTAGATCCATCAATGTTGTTGAAAATTACACAATTTCCCTCTTTTATAACTATATAATATTCCATTATTTGTATATATCACATTTTATTTATCCATTTATCCATCGATGGACACTTATTTTGTTTCTGTATCTTGGCTATTGTAAATAATACTGCAATGAACTTGCAAATGCAGATATTTTTTCAAGATAGTGATTTCTTTTCCTTCAGATGTATAGCTAGAAGTGGAATTGCTGATCACGTGGTAGTTCTGTTTTTAAGTTTAGGGGGGAAATTCATGCTGTTTTCCACAGTTGCTATACCAATTTGCCTTTTCACAAGCAGTGCACAGTGTTACCTTTCCTCCACATCCTCGCCAACACTTGCTATCTTTTATCTTTTTGATAAAGCCTTTCTAACAGGTGTGAGATGCTGTCTCATTGTGGTTTTGATTTGCATTTCCCCGAAGATTATTGCTTTCTCCTTTTCACATACCTATTGGTCATTTTGTGTGTTTTCTTTGGGAAAATGTCTATTCAGTTCTTCTGCCCAGCAAATATAAGAAATATTTTGTAACCATTTGTAATTACCACATATGAGTTCATCATCCAGAACTGCCATAACTGACACGGACATTTCTCATTCCTCTATTGTTGGATATTTAGATTGTTTTAAATTTGTATTATAAAGAACAATATTCCAATGCATATTTTTATGTATAGTTCTTCAGTCGTATTTAATATTATTTCCTATGAAAGAGTTTAGAAGTGGCACCACTGAGTTAAAGATTATGAATATTAAGTCTTTTGACACATTTTTTCTCATTTCTAAAAAATTATAACTCAAAAATTATTTTTTGTCTTCTAGAATTTCATCATTTTTATTGAAGTATAGTTGATTTACAATGTTGTGTTATAAGTTAAAAAATATTACTCAAATAACATTTGAGACACATTATATCTATCTTCTGAAAATTTACATTACATATGATGTTTTAAAATGGTGTGAAATATCTCATACATGTGGCTTAAAATATATTAATACATGAATTACATTTTTTATAATATTGAGCTCTTTTTAAGTTTATTTTTAATTGAAGGATAATTGCTTTACAATATTGTGTTAGTTTCTACCATATACCAACATGAATCAGCCATAGGTATACATGTGTCCCCCCTCTCTTGAACCTCCTTCCCACCTCCCACCACATCCCACCTCTCTAGGTTGCCACAGAGCACTAAATTTGAGCTCATTTCATCTGATGATGGACAGCTAGGGAACTTCCATGCCCTAACTATTATAAACAGTGTTATAATGAGCATAGGGATTCATGTATCTTTTTCAATTTTGGTTTCCTCAGGGTATATGCCCAGTAATGAGATTGTTGGATCATATAGTAGTTTTATTCCTAGTTTTTCAAGGAATCTCCACACTGTTCCATGCAGACTATATCAATTTACACTCCCACCAACTGTGCAAGAGTGTTCCCTTTTCTCCACAACCTCTCAGCACTTACTGTTTGTAGAATTTTTGATGATGGCCACTCTGAACAATGTGAGATGATATTTCATTGTATTTTTAATTTGTATTTCTCTAAGAATGGGCAATGTTGAGCATCTTTTCATGTGTGTATTGGCCATTCATATGTCTTCTTTGGAGAAATGTCTGTTTAGGTCTTCTGCCTACTTTTTGGTTGGATTGTTTGTTTTTCTGATATTGAGCTGCTTGTGTATTTTGGAGATTAATCTTTTGTCAGTTGTTTTATTTGCTATTATTTTCTCCCACTCTGAGGGCTATCTTTTAACCTTATTTATAGTTTTCTTTTCTGTGCAGAAGCTTTTAAGTTTATTTAGGTCTCATTTGCTTAGTTTTGTTTTTATTTCCATTATTCTAGGAGGTGGGTCCAAAAGGATCTTGCTGTGATTTATGTCAAGGAGTGTGCTGCCTATGTTTTCCTCTAGGAGCTTTATTGTTTCCTGCATTGCATTTAAGTCTTTAATCCATTTTGAATTTATTTTTGTGCATGGTGTTAGATGTTCCAATTTCATTCCTTCACATGTAGCTGTCTGGTTTTCCCAGGACCACTTACTGAAGAGGCTGTCTTTTCTCCATTGTAAATTCTTCCCTCCTTTGTCAAAGATAAGGTGCTCATAAGTGCATGGGTTTATCTCTGGGCTTTATATCTTGCTCCATTGCTCTATATTTCTATTTTTGTGCCACTAATACTGTCTTGATGACTTGTAGCTTTCTAGTATAGTCTGAAGTCAGGAAGGTTAATTCCTCCAGCTCCATTTTTCTTTCTCAAGATTGCTTTGGCTGTTCAGGGTCTTTTGAATTTATATGCAAATTGTGAAATGTTTTGCTCTAGTGCTGTGAAAAATACCATTGGTAGTTTGATAGGGATTGCATTGAATCTGTAGATTGCTTTGGGTGGTATAGTAATTTTCATAATATTGATTCTTCCCATCCAAGAACATGGTATATCTCTCCTTCTGTTTGTGTGGCCTTTGACTTCTTTCATCAATGTCTTCTAGTTTTATGCATACAGGTCTTTTGCCTCTTTAGGTAGGTTTATACCTATGTATTTTATTCTTTTTGTTGCAATGGTGAATGAGACTTAATTTTTAATCACCTTAATTTTTATTTCTGATTTTTCATTGTTGCTGTATAGGAATGCAAGTGATTTCTGCATATTATTTTTATATCCTATGACTTTACTATATTCATTGATTCAGTTCAGTTCAGTTACTCACTGTGTATAGTATCATGTCATCTGCAAACAGTGGGAGTTTTACTTCTTTTCCAATCTGGATTCCCTTTATTTCTTTTTCTTCTTTGATTGTTGTGGCTAGGACTTCCAAAACTATGTTGAATAATAGTGCTGAGAGTGGGCACTCTTGTCTTATTCCTGATCTTAGACAAAATGCTTTCAGTTTTTCATCACTGAGAATGTTTGCTATGGGTTTGTCATATAAATCCTTTATTATGTTGAGGTATGATCCTTCCTCAGGATTGATTGAGATTATCATATGGTTTTTATCTTTCAGTTTGTTAATATGGTGTATTACACTGATTGATTTATGTATATTGAAGAATCCTTGTATCCCTGAGATAAAGCCCACTTGATCACAATGTATGATGCTTTTAATGTGTTGTTGGATTCTGTTTTCTAGAATTTTGTTGAGTATTTTTGCATCTATGTTCATTAGCGATGTTGGTCTATAATTTTCTTTCTTTCTTTCTTTCTTTCTTTTTTTTTTTTTGTGGCATCTTTGTCTGGTTTTGGTTTCAGGGTGATAGTGCCCTCATAGAATGTGTTCAGAAGTCTTTCTTCCTCTGCAATTTTATGAAAGAGTTTGAGCAGTATAGGTGTTAACTCTTCTCTAAACTTTTGGTAAAATTCACCTGTGGAGCCATCTAGCCCTGGGCTTTTGTTTGTTTAATGTTGAGCTCTTTTGCTGACTTTTACATTCCTTTCCAAATCCAGCCCCTCCTTGTTGGGGTACCAGACAGCAAGTACTGCAGGTTGGATTCTGAGGGGTCAGACTGGGGTGGAGTTGCTTCCTCTACTTGTACCAGGTAGGAAGCAACCATGGAGCTGGTTTTAAACAAAGGTCTAGGGGGCAAAGAGCAAGGCAGGGAGTGATTTTTCTGAGGAAATGTAAAACTAGCCTGAATGGCCTGAGTTTGGACTTAAAATGCAGAGATGTGCTTTCAGTAAGGCTGATGTAGCAGCTGGGGGGCAACTGGAGAGGGGGGATATTTGGTGTTGTCACAATGATTAGGAGCATAGTGCTGGCATTTAGCGGGTAAGGGCGAGAAACACTAGAGGTATCACATGGCTTGAGACTATTCTCTTCAAGTAATTTTTCAGACCCTAATGTCAGTAACTCTCCCAGTGACACACACTGGGCCAGTTTTGTGTTGATATATCTAAATTCCAAGGGCCACTCTGTATTGTGTTCCTTTTGCCATTAAGGACCATAAAATCATAAAGTAGCTCTTTACTGTACAGCAGAAATGAACACATTGTAAATCAACTATATTTCAATAGATTTTTAAAATGTACATTTCAGTGATGATGGGTTGAGAATAAAAGGAGAAAATTTATATTTATTAAAAACCTATTATGTACTGCAAAATGTTATTAGTTTCCTATGGTTGCTGTGACAGATTACCCTAAACAAGGTGGTTTAGAATACCAGACCTCTCTCACAGTTATGAAGGTCAGACCTCTGAAATCAGGGTGCCAGCTTTTGGAGGGGCTGTATTCCTGTTACAAGCTCCGGGGGAGGCTGCAGCCCCTGCTCCTCCAGTGTCGGTAGCTGCCAGCTGCCCCTGACTGGGGCTCCTTTCCTCCAGCCTCCGACCCCAGTGGCTTCCTCCTCTTCTCTCATCTCACTCTTTTATAAGGACACTCATCATTGGATTTTGGATCTACCTGTCCAAGCCTGAATGACCTTCTCATCTCAAAGTCCTTAGCTAAATGTCAAAGGCCCTTTTCCCAAACATTTACAGACTTTGAGGATTAGAACGTGGCTATCTTTGGGGCTTCCCAGGTGGCTCAGTGGTAAAGAATCCACCTGTCAATGCAGTAGACACAGGAGCCATGGGTTCGGTCCCTGGGTCAGGAAGATTCCCTGGAGGAAGAAATGCCACCCACTCCAGTATTCTTGCCTGGAAAATTCCATGGGCAGAGGAGCCTGGGGGGCTGCAGGTCAGGGAGTTGCAAAGAGCTGGACATGACTGAGCTACTGAGCATGCATGCATGGACACACACGTGGATATCTTTGCGGAGTGGTGAGCCATCTTTCAGCCCACTACACTTTATTCCAGAATTGCGTTAAATTTTCCAGCCATCTTGTGATGGAGACATCATTAGCTCTTGTTGATAAATGAAAAAGTTGAAATTTAGACAGAATAAATACTTGGCCCAGGTATCCTGATGCCTTCCAGAGCTGAGATTCACCCTGAAGCCCCTGCCACCTGGATGCACTGTTGGTAGGCTCCGCCTGGTGCCTGGTCAGTTACAGAGCGCTGTCCTTACTAATGCAAAAGTAGCTGCAGTGTTCACAGGTGACCTTGTACACTCCACTGATCTTGGCCTAAAAGAAGTAAAAGTTCTCTGCTAAAAGAGCATTCCACTTAATATAAGAATAAAATGCAGTCGAGCAATTAAATGTATTCTATCACAATTTCAAATAGGTATCCAACTAACCTAAATTTAGACGTTCATGCATGTTCCAAAAGTGCCTTTTTCCATTTTCTTATCCCCTGAAAAGAAAAAGACACATTTCTTCAGCCCAGTTTAATTTATTCTTTCAACATTTGTTGAGTACCTACTGTAATTTATGGTCTAACCTCCCATGAAATCCTTCTTCCCCTATTACGGACATTTTAATTTTAGTGTAAGAATACATTTGAACTCACACACAAAAAGGTATAAAGATATTCCGGCAGTTTCTACATCCTGAATTATTTTTTAATCTACTTTATGGAGTATTAACTTTTTGTTTTATTCTTTTCCTTTGCTTAAATTTAGGATGTTTTAAATAGCATTAAGATTTTACATAACTGCAACTGGTTAGTTCTAAAAATTGTTTTTCTTTAAATAAAGCTTGTTTTTACAATTTAGATTTAGGAGAGGTTTGTAACGGGTTCAGGGTTCACATTCAAATCAGGTTCATCAAAGCAATTATAAAATAAAGAGAATATCATGATGTTTTCAAAGATCCTTGTCCTTCTGTCAAGGATGAGTTTTTCAACAGATATACATTCCAGTGCCTCAGGATTGAAACAGCTTATGTATTCAAAAAATTGGTAATTTAGAATCATAGCACCTTTTAGGGAAGGGATGGATTTCTTGAAAAGCTTGTGTGTTTAAGGAAATAACATATTTAATGAACTCACACACAAATAACATCTGTTATCACTGATTAGGGAAATTTAGTGGAACTGCAAAAATTGAAATGACATTAATTTGGCCACACTGGAGAGGATCTGCAGAAGAGACCCGTGTTTAGATGCTTTAAAATGTAAATAGTGCCCATCAGGGAACATAGCCTCACTTCACATAATGGGTTTTCAGATAAACAAGTAGGGGGAGTTTGCACTAATTCTATAGGGGCATAATTAAAAATAATTAGAAAATAAACCCCACATATTTCATAAAATGACTTCAAGAAAACAGAGTTTGCATTTTCAGAGGGTGCTAAGCACGTAGCACAGGCTTGGGGTCTGAGGTCCCCAGTGACACAAGCTTCCTTCCTTGTGCAAGCCTGCCAATACACTTTTCAAAAAAGAAAAGAAGAAAACATTTACAAAGGACAGTCTCCAGGGGCAAGAAGGTATGCCTTTAATAATTCAGACCTTGGCAACCATCAATAAGTATGCTAGTGAAAAGTAACAAAGAGTATAATATACATATCGCAAATCAAGGAATATACTACTGTAGATAGAGAGATGGATGGACAGATAGATAACTCATGATGATATGAAAAGGTAGGTAGAATGACCATCGCTCTAGGTTTTGCTATAATGACAAATAATAGCCAAATCTCAGTGCAGCTGCAAATATTTATTTCTTGTTCACATTACATGAGGGCTATAGGTCAACTGGACTTGTGCTGAGTTTGGCTGCACCCTATGTGTCTTATTCTGGAACCCAAGTAGAAAAAGCAGCTGCTATCTGGGCTTGCAATACTCATAGTGGAAGGCAGAAGTTGAGAGGCAGAACCAAACCATATTAGGGTGTCATAATTTTCTGCTAAAACATAGTGCATTTCTCCTTTGCTCAACTTCTGTTGACCAAAGCAAGTCCAAAGTCAGCAGGACGAGAAAGTTTGTTGCCTTACAAGGAAGTGTGGCTAAAGTGGAGAGGAATGAAAAGTTGTGAACAAATAAATATTTATCACACCTAACATGTAAAAACAGCACAATAATACGACCAATACATTTATTTTAAAGAAAACATTATGATTATTAAACACTTAGGGAATTCCAACAGAAAACTCCAGTCAGTGGTAGACTCAAGTTTTATGGGGCTTAAATACATGCAATTTTTGTGATCCTCTTTAGAAAATGTGATCAAATACTTCTATTTCAAAACTAGAGACCCTGAAGTTTAAGTTTATTATCTTCATGATAAATTCAATTTTGCCTTCAGAATATATATGTTGGAAAAACTCTGATTCTATTCATCAATAAAATGTAGCAAAATATATATTGCTGCTTTTCAATTGCTCAGTCATGTCCGACATATTGCGACCCCATGGACTACATCACAACAGGCTTCTGTCCTTCACTATCTCTTGGGGTTTGCTAAAACTTGCATCATCCACTTTAAAACTTTTATTGGCACAAATTCTTTAAAAATAAAATGCTCTAGTTTTTATAGGCAAATGGTCATTTATTAATTTGAATTTAATATAACAAAATAATCTCTGTCTTCCCGAGGCCATAGAGGTCACAGACTTAAGGGAAGGTAAGAATTCCCTAGAGGTCTTCATCTGAAGAAAACGAATTTTGTTCATTCAAGGAATCCAATTGGTTGTCATCGTTAAATATATTATGACCCATGATGACCCCGGAAGACAGCTAATGTGAAGACCCAAGATTTTTACTAAAATTAATTGATGTCTTTTGTCAGCCTATACAAAAAGTAATTTATTTCTTATAAATTTTCTGCACTCCCCAATATTGTTGAGAATAATGAAGGAATGGTATGATTTTCAAGCCAGGTAAGTTAAAACTAAACAATAAGAAGAGAGTAAGGCTGACATATGTTGAAGTGTATGGTGGTAATCCCAGATCCATCAATAGGTTAAGACCTAAGGATAATGTGAAAGATGAAGGCTAGAAAGAACACCTCCCAAGTCTTCATCACTCTACTCTTCACTGGGGGTGGTAGGCAATGTGTCCAAATCTTCAGAACCTGTGAATATGTTAGGGACCTTGCAAATATGGTTCGGATTACAGACCTGAAATAGAGGAAATTATCCTGGAATATCCAGATGGTTGGATGGCATCACCAACTTGGTGGACATGAGTTTGACTAAGGTCTGGGAGTTGGTGATGGACAGGGAAGCCTGGCGTGCTGCAGCCCATGAGGTTGCTAAGAGCCAGACACAACTGAGCAACTGAACTGAACTGATCGAGATGACGTGCTTAGTCGCTCCGTAGTGTCTGACTCTTTGTGATTCCATGGACTATATAGTCTGCCAGGCCCCTCCGTCCATGAAATTCTCCAGGCAAGAATACTGGAGTGGGTAGCCATTCCCTTCTCCAGGGGATCTTCCTGACCCAGGGATCAAAACCAGGTCTCCTGCATCGCAGGAGGTCTCCTGCATTGCAGGTGGATTCTTTACCAGCTAAGCCATCAGGGAAGCCCAGGGAGTATCCAGATGGGCCTCATCTAATGACAGGATTCCTTCAAAGCAGAACCTCTTTTCCAGCTGTGCTAGGAGAAAGAGATGTGATGACCATAGGGTCAGTGAGACTTGGGAGAGAGACTCAACCTGCGGAGCTGACCTCTAAAAGCAAACACAGCCTTGCTGACACGGTGATTTTAGTCCAGTGAGATTCTTACCAGACTTTTGACCTACAGAAGGTCTAAAGTCCCATAAGTGTCCAGTAAGTGTGTCTCTTTAAGCCATAAATTTTGTTGCAATTTGTTACTGTAGCCGTAAAAAACAAAAACACTTGATGAAGCAGGGAAGTGACACATGCAGATGGTGCCCTCCATTTCCTGGTGTGAATGCTCCAGGGAGCTCAAATCCGCCAAATCTTAGCTCCCGTTTCTGGGCTCTCCCAGGTACATGTGCCACCACTCTGCCATGGACCACCACTCAGGCATGTTTTCCAACCCAGAAATCTCTTCTAGTTTATCTCCTCCAGTTTCCTCAGTTTGTGTTTGTGAAGTGACATTTCAGATCCTCTTAGTCTGATTATTCTGTGTGAGATAAAGTGGGAAAATACACTTTGGCAACCCCGTGGGTCACATTCTTCAGTGTGATCAAGCTGTTTGTAGTGGATCAGGGCAATGTTTGGGAAGTACATTCATTTTCCGCTGGTACAGTGTTTGACAATTTGGATTGCTCATACTGCTGAAAACAGAGAGTAGAGAACGTTAAGTGCTTCTGTGGTCCAGGAAATATTTGAACTGTTTGACGGCATTCTGATTAAATCCACTGAAACCTTGTGGCAACGCATGTCTGTAATTTTTTTTGTTGTTTTCTGCTGGACATACTGCTGTGCAAAGCAACTTATCTGTCTCACTCCAAAGGGGATACACAGGAAGAAACCTTAGAGGAAACTTTAATTAAAAACAAAGACAAGAGTGAGTCATTTGGGAGAATTAGGAAAAAATACAGAATAGATGCAAAGGTAAAGAATGGGCTGATTCTGAAGCAGTGTTTAAAATAATTTGAATGAAAATGGTCATTGAGTGGAGGTAAAAAAACAGTCACACATAAGCTGTAATGAATGGTTTACTTTGCACATAAAATAGGCTGAAAAAAGGATTTGAGCAGCAGTGAAGGTGTGTTAAATAAATGGGCTAACTCTACTGAGAAACAACTGAAATCCTCCTGGAGATAGACACTGAAATAATAAAGCCATTTGCCAAATAATGAACCAGAATGATGAGCTCTGTAGTCATTGGCATTATACAGTTACTATATAATATTTTAATATACCTTAATACATATTCGTTTTCGACATCAAAGGATTTAATAATGCTGAAAGGAGTGTTTAGCATCCTCACAGAGCTTAATTTCTGGATTTCAGCTGTGCATCACTGAACAAACAGAATGTAATATTAATGGAGCACGGCTTTGCCCAGAATATTGACTATTTATAATATTACAGTCATTAAAAAGAAGCACCAGTTTACTGATACAATTTAAATACTAGTGGTTGGAAAAGGGGAAGGTTATTTGTGTTCCTAAATTAGAGACATTTATTCATGCCAACTTTCTTTCCACTATAATGGAAGTGGAAGCGACAAGAATATATTGTGTATTTCCCCTGGAGAAACAGCTAAGTGTAACACAGAGATCTGGACTTGGTGCCAGGACACCTGGGTTTCAGTCCCTGTTCCTCTGGTTCTGGCACTGACAACACTTGGATGCTTCCTAGAGCAGGTTCTGTACCTGAAAAACAGCGATAATGTTACCTGTTTTTTGTCTGAGTCACAAAATGAGGTAACATGATATACTGCAAGGTGAAGGTGCTTTGCAATTTTAAAGGGTCCTATCCATTAGGGTCCTTACATTAGGCTTAAAAAATATATAAAATAGTATATAAATCATTGAAATACAAATCCAGCATAAATATATATTGTTATAACACTTGGTAGAGTTTTTAAAATATTTAAGTTTATGATAGTTTCATGATCCAGGCCTTATCATCAACTTAGGCTGTGTTCATTTATAGTGATGTTAACTATACAAGAATATTTGGAAAGTAAATATTGTCTTCTCTATTTTTACCTAGAGTTAGGTTTTTCCCTTTGTTTTGAGTTCTCTTATGTTGGTTGTTGACAGTCAAATTGTATATCCATAAAGGTGTAAGAATCAATGCAAAATTCATTGATTTACTGACCAGGAAATATTAATCACATACTATGTGCCTAGCACTGTACAAAGTACTCTTCAGTAAACTCGCAAAATGAGCAGTTTTATGTTTTCCTCTTCTAAATTGACTCGCTCTTTGTATGAATTAATCAAATCAACCAGTAGGTTTTGGGCTTACTGTAGACACAGCTTAAATGTCACTTTCTATCTTCAAACTGCTATTTTGAGAGCGGGTGATGTGTCGGTGGAAAACACTTTACTATTTAGAAATAGAGTACTATACAGTCAGTCTTATTAGACAGTTGTTTTCACTTTGTAGGTTTCATTTCATTTAACTTTTTATTATGGAAAATTTTAGATGTGCATAAGCATATGATGTAAGAAATCCTCATATACCTAACCAAGGTTCAACAATTAATGATTCACAGTCAATTTTGCTTCACCTCTACCCTCATTCAACCCTTCCCTACCCCATATCATTCTGGATCAAACATCAGTGATCATGTAATTTAACCCTTATATTTTTCAGTATATATTTCTAAAAGATAAAGATTGCCCCCCCCCCAAAAATAATCGATATAGCATTAGTAGTAGTGTTAGTTGCTCATTCGTGCCTGACTCTTTGCGACCCCACAGATTGTACCTTGCCAGGCTTCTCTGTCCATGGGATTCTCCAGGCAAGAATACTGGAGTGGGTTGCCATTCCCCTCTCCAGAGGATCTTCCTAACCCAGGAATCAAATCTGGGTCTCCTGTATTGCAGGCCGATCTTTACCATATTAGCTACAGGAAGTCCCTACTAGTGCATTATTACACCCAAAATAAAATTAATAAAACTCCTTAATAGTATCAAACATTCAGTGCATATTCCAATTTCCACTATATTTTATTTAATATTATGATTTTTGCAGTTTGTTTCATTTAGTATTCAAATAAGGGCCACACATTGCAATTTGTCGAAATGCCTCTTAATTCTATTTTAATCTTCAACTCTCTCTTTTTTCTCCCCCTTGCAAATTATTTGTTCAAGAAACTGGGTCATTTGTCCCGTGGTCTTTTCTACAGCCTAGATATTACTGAGTGCAACCTGTTGTATAGTTTAATTTGTTTTTCAGTCTTATGTGTTTCCTGAATATTAGTAGTTAAAAATATATCTGCATGTAACATCTTTTTCTAAAATAAATTTTTATTTTAGAATAGTTTGGTATACAGTATGTATATACTGTGTATGTGGTATATGTGAAGACAGTACAAAAAGTTCACACCCAGTTTCCCCTATGATTAACATCTGAAATTAGCATGATACATTTGTTATAATTAATAAACAAATATTGATACACTATGATTATCTAAAATCCATACTTTATTCAGATGCTCTTAGTTCTTACCTAATGTCCTTTTTCTGTTCCAGGACCCCATTTAGGAAACTATATTGCATTGAGTTGTCATATCTCCTTGGCCTCCTCTTGACTGTGACAGTTTATCAGACCTTCCTTGTTTTTGATGACCTTAATAACAGTGTTGAGGAGAGACAGGGAGGAGTTCTGTAAAATGTCCCCTGATTGGGATGTCTCATGATTAAACTGGGATTTAAGAGCTTTGGAGAGGAAGAGTACAGAAGTAAAGTGCCATTTTCATCAAAAGTACATTCTATACACGTTTTATCACTGTTGTTAATAACCTTGGTCACCTGGCTGAGGTTGTGTTTGTCAGGCTTCTCCATTATAAACCTACTCTTTTTATCCCCTCTTTCCCTATAGTACCCTTCCAAAGGAAAGCTCTTTCTGAAGCCCCTATTCAGAGTGGAGATTTACTCTGCATCTTCTTTAGGTGGAGTAACTACATACATTATTTTAAATTCTTCTTAATTTTTCTATTTATTGAATATATAATCATTTAATCATGTGTTTATATCGGTATGGGCTCATGGTTATTTATTTTATACTTTCGGTTATGATCCAAAACTATGTTATTTATTTTGTTGCTCAAAATATTCCAGCTTTGGTCTTTGGGAGCTCTTTAAGGTGGTTCATTTGTCAGACCTCCACCATTGTGTGTGGGGGGGAGGAGGCAGGGTGTATGTTTTAAACACTTCCTTACTTTCTGGCACACAAGATACCCCAAGCTCATTATGAATATTTCCTGCCTCCATCCTAGAATCAGTCATTTCTCCAAGGAGCCCTGGTTTCTTCTATTGGAGAATAAAAGATCTGGGCACAAAATTTAATAAAATATTTAAAAACCATTCTTTCGCTGCCATTTAGTCGGACAGGGAGGCCTGGCGTGCTTCGATTCATGGGGTCGCAAAGAGTTGGACATGACTGAGCAACTGAACTGAACTGAACTGAGTTGGTTTTGAAAACTTTGGATTATTGTTACAGTTTTTTTTTATTGTTAGTTTTTGATACTTTATAGTTCCAATTTGAAAAAGTCATTTTTAGTCGAAAATTTCTGCCTATATTGAATATGGAGCCTTTTATTTTAAGCAAGTAATTTGCACGGTTTTGTTTCTGTGTATGTCTTTATTAAACTCAGAGTCTGAAAACATGAATTTTTCTACATTGTGTCCATTCAATCAGTTTGAGTGGCTCTTTGGTTAAGTGATGCTAAGTGAATGGGACCTTTGACTGTTTTTTAAAAAATTTTTAGTGAATTGACTAAATATTTTGACATCTTATAATTAAAAGTATCTAAAGAAAGTAGACAAATAAGCAAATTTTATAAGGAGTGATTATGTTTAGTTCTGTGAAAATCATCCAGTTAAAAATTCATGAATGTTTAACCTCTATGGTAGACTTTTCTGCGTAACTAGGTAAATCAGTAGCAAAAATTTTCACCGTAAAATTTATGAAATGCTTCTTCAGAAAATAAACAGTGGAAATTTTTGTACCTTATACCAGAAGAATAAAAGGAAACATTGTCAAGGAGTGTCATTTCTATACAAAATATACTAGCTACATTTTTTTCATTTATTGGTTAGAGGTCTCTTTATATAATTTATTTTTTAAAGCTAGGCTTATAAAAGTTATCAGGATTCCAAAGCCAGGCTACCCTAGCAAAAATCTTACCATCTACAGGGGGCAAGTCTCCTCCGTAAAATGAGTTGTAGAGATAAATTGGTTCATATATATAAAGTGAAAGTGTTAGTAATTCAGTCATGTCCAGCTCTTTGCAATCCCATGGACTATAGCCTGCCAGGCTCCAGAATTCTCCAGGCAAGAATACCAGAGTGGGTAGCCATTCCCTTCTCCCGGAGATCTTTCCCAGGGACTAAACCCGTGTCTCCTGCATTGCAGGCAGATTCTTTACTGTCTGGGCCACCAGAGAAGCCTTGTACATGTAAAGTACTTAATATATACATCTACAAGTATGTGTGATATATGGTATACCTACACATATAGGCATATGTGTGTTTCAAATATTTACATAAGTTTGCTGTGCATACTAAGCACTTCAGTCATGTTCAACTCTCTGTGGAACTATGGACTGTAGCCTACCGGGTTCCTCTGTCCATGGGGTTTTCCAGGCAAGAATACTGGAGTGGGTTGTATGCCCTCCTCCAGGGGATCTTCCCAACCCAGGTATCCAACCTGCACATCTTCTGTCTCCTGCATTGGCAGGTGGGTTCTTTACCACTAGCTCCACCCAGGAAGCCATATATATATATATATATATATACACACACACACACACACACACACACAAATGTAAATCCTAGCCCTGATGGCTCAGACAGTAAAGAATCCTCCTGTAATGCAGGAGACCTGGGTTCAATCCCTGGGTTGGGAAGATCCCCTGGAGGAGGGCATGGCAACCCACTGCAGTATTCTTGCCTGGAGAATCCATGGACAGAGGAGCGTGACGGGCTACAGTCCATGGGGTCACAAAGAGTTAGACATGACTGAACGACAAAGCACAGCACAGCACAGCCCACCCAAATGTTCAATAACAGTAATCCCGCCATAGTTAATATGCTTTCTCCAAATCAATATTGTAAGGGTATTGTTGAATTTTTCTCTTTTGCATTTCTTAGTGTGTGACCTTTGCTCTTTCTGCCTAAGGCATTAGGGTAATGTTATATCTGGAATGCAAAAATAGAGGCTTTCAACTTACAGCTTTTCGTATCCAAAGCAGGGGTTTTGAATCTGCAGGAAGAAAATAATCCTAAAATCCAGGTTTTGTCAAAAGACTCTGCAACTTTCCAAATTGTTTTAGCTCCATGTTGACTTTGTCCACGGCAGTTATCAAATGCCTGGGATAGACGGGATTCAGCACAAGACTTAAGGGAAGACCTCGTAGTTTGCCAAGGCCACAGAGAATTCAGACTATCTCTTTTGTCCTAGGGAAGATTTGCAGCCAGAGGAGAGAGACAGAGATGACAAGAAAGACCCACTCCCAACCATTGCTTTGCAGTCAGAAGCTGCTCCAGAAGGGAAGGTGCTTTAAAGATGCTAAAGACTCTTAGAAGCAGAGGGCCTTTGCTTTGCTTCTTCTGTGGGACTCTGGGAGGAGACATGGGATGGCACCCATAACAGTGTCTGGTGTAAAGAATTTATCTAGAGCTTTAGGGTCTGGACTCGTGGCTCCCCTGGCCTGTGTGTGGCCTGAGGGTTGTGTGGCGAGCAAGGGATCCAGAAGTGAGTGTGTGTCCTGGTGGGGATAACAGAGATCCAGAGAAGCCCAGTGGACCAATACGATTCATGGTGAGGCATAGAGGCAAGTGGTCCACTGGTGTGTGTCCACACCGTGATTCAGAGGGCAACTGCGACCATCAGCAACCCACTGTCATGCATCCGGGGACCAGACCAGGCATTCAACTGACGAGACCAGGGAGGGTCCATGGAGGTCACCATCTGAATCCTCCTCACCACTGCTCCCCTCACCCCCACCCTCCTTCCATGACATCATGACTGTGTCTTGAAGCTAAGGAAGCGGAAGAGAAAATCCTTAAATAATTAGCATTTTTCCAAAAGAGACTGAGTAAACCACCCAAATTCAGTTACAGTGAATCTGTAAATATAAAACCCACTCACTATCAGAACCAGACAAGCAGTGGGCACAGCACAACCCTGGGCCAGGAGGCCAGGACACGGGCAAGAGGCCAGGTTCAGGCCAATTACAAGCTGCCAAGTAGAAGAAACCAGGAGATGAGACCAGCGGATTCAGCTCAGAAGTTGTGAAAGGGAAGCCAAGTGGTGGCAGAGGACCAGGTCTGAACACGGCCTCCCTCCTGAGGGAACAGGGACTACAGTCTCCAAGAATGACAACAGCCTAGGACTACCTGACATTTTCCTTAATTGGGTATGTGACGCAAAAGGTTGTATATCTAAAAGCAGTTTCACCTGGAAGTATGTATTGAGTATGACTATTAGTAGCATGGAGAGATAGCCTTGAATTAAAATTAAGAAGCATATGTCAGAGTTGAGAAATACAGAAGGGATAAATCATAAAGCTAAGTGAGATCAGGATCATTCATTCATGAGAAAATTTTTCTCAAAATTTCAAATTGAGGAAAGAGAGCCTTTGCAAGAATCTGGGGTGGGGTGGGGGAATTGCTTCAGGAATTCTAAAGGACCAGGTCGCCATAAATACAAATGGGTTCACATTTATGGCACCTAGGAGATGCCATTTTCTTTGTCAGGTAATAAAGGAGCCCTTGCTAACTATCCGTAGGAACACAGACACATAGATGGACCTTTAAAACAAGCACACAACTGATAAACCTATTTGCAGGGCAGCCATGGAGAGGCAGACATAGAGGACATTGGTAATGGGGAGGAAGGAGAGAGAGAGAGGAAAGGAGAGAGAAACATGGAAGCATACACACGAGTATATGTAAAACAGATAACCAAGGGGAATTTGTTGTATAACTCAGGCAACTCAAACCTGGCTCTGTAACAATCTAGACGGGTGGGAAGGGGTGGGAGGTGGGAGAGAGGTATGAGATGGAGGGGACCTACATACACCTATTACTGACTCATGTTGATGTATGGCAGAAACTAACACAATATTGTAAAGCAATTGTCCTTCAATTAAAAATAGATAAACTTATTAGAAAACGTACAATAATGGGGTGGTATGGGAGTGCAGAGAAAGGACATGGTGGGGGGTACATTTTTTACCCAGCTAGCATGTGTCTAGCTGATCAAACATTTCCTTAATACATATTCATGGAGGACCTGCAATGTGGGAGGTTGTCCTGGAGAACAAAGAAATGAATGCAGGGGGAGATGTTGCCAAAGGGGCTTCCTGGTAAAAGCAATATCTAAATTGAGACCATCACTTCATGGCAAATAGATGGGGAAACAGTGGAAAGTGACAGACTTTATTTTTTTGGGCTTCAAAATCACTGCAGATGGTGACTGCAGCCAAGAAATTAATAGATGCTTATTCCTTGGAAGGAAAGTTATGACCAACCTAGACAGCATATTAAAAAGTAGAGACATTACTTTGCCAACAAAGGTCCATCTAGTCAAGGCTGTGGTTTCTCCAGTAGTCATTTTGGATGTGAGAGTTGGACTATAAAGAAAGGTTAGCACCGAAGAATTGATGCTTTTGAACTGTGGTGTTGAAGACGACTTTTGAAAGTCCCTTGGACTGCAAGGAGATCCAACCAGTCCATCCTAAAGGAGATCAGTCCTGAGTGTTCACTGGAAGGACTGATGCTGAAGCTGAAACTCCAATACTTTGGCCACCTGATGCACAGAACTGACTCACTGGAAAAGACCCTGATGCTGGGAAAGATTGAAGGCAGGAGGAGAAGGGGATGATAGAGGATGAGATGGTTGGATGGCATCACTGACTCAATGGACATGAGTTTGGGTAAACTCTGGGAGTTGGTGATGGACAGGGAGGCCTGGCGTGCTGCCATCCTTGGGGTCACAAAGGGTCAGACATGACTGAATGACTGATCTGAACTGAAATTGAGACCCAAAGAATGCACAGGTGAATCAGAGGGTGAAGGTGATCCAAGTCGAGGAAACAGCATGGCCAAAGACCTGGAAGGGAAGTGGGTTGTTCGCTGGGGAATCTGCACATGCTTGAGCCACCCTGAGGATGCATAGAAAGGAGAGGTGGGGATGTGGCAGAAGTGAGCAGAGACCCTCCAGGTGACTGGGGACTCGGACCAAGGGAACCGGGGAAGAGGGTAGATGCAAGAGCTCTTCAGCAAGTGCAAGTAACAGGGCTTGGGACTGAGTGGACCTCGGGGCAGATGAAGAGGAGCTCAGAACCAGTCCAGCTTTCTGGCTTGAGCAACTGGTGGTGCGGTTTACCTGGAGAAGCAACCCCAGAGACAGAGCGAACAGGTGAGCAAGGCAAAGGCACACTAAGTCTGGCTGGGACTTGCTGAGATTGAAATTCCTGGGAGAAATCCAAATGGAGCCCTGGAGAAACAGTTGGCTCCTTGGATCTGGGATCTAAAACGAGACCTGGGCTGGAGATGCAAATCTGACAGTGGTCGGTGTAATTTAAGATGCCTGACTATTGAAAAACAGTGACCATGTCCTGTTCTTTGCCTCAATAGAGCTGTGGAAAATGGTCTTTAATTTTCAAATTGCATACCATAAAAACAAAGTTTCAAAGTATAGTGTGAATATCATTCTTAATATTAAATAGGTACTTAGTAATTAGAAAAGAGATCAGCTTACTGATTTCAAATGTTAGGTGCTTTTTGATATGACATATTTTCTAACAAAAATCATTAAATGCATGTTTACTTTAAATTACATATTGTTCTTTGTAATCTTACAATTAAAATGCTTTAATTTCTCTAATTTCTTATTAATGTTAATGGAACTGGGATATAGATATTTTTCAAGCCACAAATCAAGTTTGAATCATTTCTTACAGAATTCACTTCATTTGTGAGGTCATTTCATTTATTAATATTTCATGTTTTATTGGGATATCATTGGCATATAACATTGTGCAATTTTAAGGTATACGTGAGATTATTTCTTTTAAAAAAAATTTATTTTTTAATTTATTTGGCTGCACTGTGTCTTATTTGCTGCAAATGGGATCTAGTTCACTGACCAGGGATCTAACCTGGCCCCCCTGCATCAGGAGCTCAGAGTCTTAACCACTGGACCACCAAGGAAGTCCCAAGGTTATTTCTTTACAGAGTAGCTTCATCCAAGAATACACGAGTACCAAAATTTTGAGTCTTTCATTGTCAATAAATTGGGAAAATACTAGGATGGAACAACCTTGATTGGTATGATTGGGGCCTTATTTATAGCTGTACAGTAACTTGCCACAAACTCAGTAATCTGCAATACACTGGAAATGTCTTTGATTTTAAAACCCTAATCATTGTTTCTTTTTCCATAGAACCAGGTGGGCGGAAGATCAGGCTGCCGCCTTGAGCCCTGCCCGACCATGAGGCCCTGCACAATCATGGCCTTTGCCCAAGGCTGACACTGCTTGACTGTGAGCCCAGTGTCTACAAGGTCAAGCCCTTACTAAAACCCTGGACAACATGCCCTGTGTTCCCTGTGGGTTTTTTATTTGATGCAAATGGAATAGTTGGGCTAGACAGAGAGCCAACTTATGTAAATGTCTTAAGAAGACAATTGTCTTGCCATGTATGAGTTTTTGTTTTATCATACTGTTACAAAACTTCCAAGGGAATTGTGACATAAGCTAAGCACTTGAAATCTGTTTACTAATCTAATGCATCCAGAATTCTTGTCTACCATACATATTCATAGCTTGGCAACATTCCAGAGGGTGAGAATTCTATATCAAAGCTGGTGTGTGAAAAGTGAGTTTGGGCAACTATTATATGAGAATGGCATGAAAATACTATTTGGCGTTTCAACTTTAAATCCAAATATCAGAGAAACTTAAAAATTGTTAAACTTTGTACAAAAGGCAAAATTTACCTTTCTAGATCTACCAGCTGTATTCATTACTGTTGTTGTTCAGTCACTCAGTCGTATCCGACTCTTTGTGACCCCATGGACTATTGCACTCCAGGCTTCCTTGTCCTTCACCATCTCCCGGAGCTTGCTCAAATTCATGACCATTGAGTCTGTGATGCCATTCAAACATCTCGTCCTCTGTCATCCCCTTCTCTACCTGCCTTCAATCTTTCCAACATCAGGGTCTTTTCCAATGAGTCGGCTCTTCTCATCAAGTGGCCAAAGTATTCAAAAACCAGGAGAAAGTCCCAAAAGAAAGGGGTGGGGTTTAGGGACATCTAGAAAATGTGGCTCACTTACCAGAAAAGAGGTATTTTATTTTTACTTTCTTACGTTAGCTGGGGACAGTTGTTTGCTTGCTTGTTTTTTAGTTTATTTATTTAAAATAGAGTATGAAAAAGATGTAGAAATCTATCAGCTTACACTTTTGGAATAATGATAAAACAGAACCTTTGCAAAGCTATAATCATGTAGATATACATGTAAAAATCACATAGCATTCATTGGGCTTTTCCTAGGAGTAGACTGACTACTGGAAAAAAAAAAATCTATGAAGGAAACAGAAAGCAAGGCTTATATGGTCAACACTTTTTATAGCTAAAACAATTGTTTGATTTAAATCTGACCTTCCTGATGCATTTATTCAGATATGGGTGTAGACGGCTACTGTGAAATGGAACTTAGAAGTCACCTATTTGAACATAGACTGCCAGACAGTTTTAATAGTGTTCTTGAATGAATTTTTTAGCCTGAAATAGCCATGTGGCAGCTAATTGATCAAATATCTTATTAATACATATTTACTGAGGGCCTATTATGTGCTCAATTGTTCTAGAGGATACAGAGAAATCCTCTAGAACATTGTTCCTATCTAGGCAGCCTTTGTATTCCAGCAAGATAATAACAGGGCTTCCCTGGTGGCTCAGTGGTAAAGAATCCGTCTGCCAATGCAGGAAACCCAGGTTCAATCCCTGGGTTGGGAAGATCCTCTGGAGTAGTAATTGGCAGCCCATTCCAGTATTCTTGCCTGGAAAATCCCATGGACCTAGGAGTGTGCCAGGCTAGTGTACACAGGGTTGCAAAAAGAGTCAGGCATGACTTGGTGACAAAACAACAAAAACAAGAGCAAGATAATAACAATGTTACATGAACAACAGTCATTTACCATTCAGGCAAGGTGTGATGAGGGTCAAATAGGCTGAAAAGAGTGAATATCTTGAAAGTTCAGTGGAAGAAAAGGTATCTACAGGTTGTGAGGGTCTAAAGAGAATTCTGAAAGAAAAAGTTCAGGCTTTAGAGTGAAGATTTTCATTATTTAGTGATTTCATTATTTAGTGGAACATAATTATACAAAGACCAAAGAGTTACTTATCTCTTACCTGACCTGTATGACTCTGTTGGGCTATTGTGTATGCCATGCTGTTTAATTTTTGATGATTTTAGTTTCTAAATTCTTTCTGTTACCAATGAAAGCCCAACAAAACAATATTTGTCACATGACTATATATCTCCAGATAATGAATCTATATAAACTCATAGTTATAAAAACAAGTGGTACTAACAAAAGACTCTGTAATGAATAAGAAGTTATATAACTGTTAATGATAATGTTATAGCTTAAATCTGGGGGAAAGGTGACCAGTTTTCTACAAATGTACATTGATGAATTTTCCTTAAAATTTTCTTCACATTCACAAGATTTTGTTTCTTACTTAGAAATTAGTATGACCCAGAGTCACTGCTTTTCATTCAAAATAACCACACTTTTTAGTTTTCAAAAGAAGTTTCCTTTTTCTAACCCAAGGAGATCCAGATAGATAAGATTTTTCCCAGTGTTTTCCTAGCCAAGTGTTAATTTCTGGCCAAAGATTCTGTCATAAAGGCTAACTTTGGGGGAGATTAAGCCTTAGGGCAAAAAAGAAGCAATATAAAGAATATAATAGTGTGATTTTAAGAAAAATATTATAGCTATGGGTACTAATTTATTCTTTTAAACTGCCTTAGAATTAAGAATTGGTCTAAAGCAGACAAACCCCACTAAATTTGTATTGGATGGTTGTTCAGCTATGATGGATGTGCAGAGAGGTGACATACCATAGGGGTTAAATGCCCAGACCCCAGACCCTAGAGTTCAACTTGCCTGGCCTCAAATCCCAAACTCATTGAATTTTTAGAACATTACTCTGGGAAGATTGCTTCAACTCTATCATTTTCTCAACTGTAAAACAGGAATAATAACAGTACCTGTCTCAAAAATAAACTGGTATGTGAAAAGCACTTAAAATTATCCCTAGCAAAGAACAATCACTAAGTGTCAATCATCTAGTATCATTCAGTTTTCATGTAGTGATAACTGTAGATACATCGTTTTGTTTCTGTTTTTACTTTTCTGTCTAAAACCTCTTTTCTTTCTTCTTCTCTGCCACCCTCACTCCCATCACCTAGATCATTTGTCTTTCATTTCCATTGCTTAACACGGCACGGTATCTTCACAAAGGTGCTCAGTAAAGGTTGAATGAATGAATGAATGAACCAGATTTCTAGTTCTTGTCTCAGTCTCCTCAGCACCATCCTCAGACCCGGATGCTTTCCGTCCTTCTTGCCCCCATAAGCCCTTATGAACACCCAGTAACTACAGTGAACATTGGAGGCTTGGTTGATCTGTATGACAGTCTTTTCCCTTTGCATTTCTTCAACTTCGCAAGTTCTTGTTTCTCACTTAGGAGTTATTTGAGCCAGAATCTGCGAGCTTCTTGAGAGTAGTAGCTCTCATCTGCATCACCTGATGCTTGGCAAATGATTGATTGAATGAGTGGATGAATGAATGACTGAACTCATCACAACTCCTCAGCAGAGCCCTGATAGTCTCTGACACCTGTCAACTTCCAAGAATTGTAGGCACAGGCCCCTGGCTCCTCCGGAGAGTGGCCTGACCCTGGGAAAGGCTGACAGGAACCAACAGCAGAGAACTCTGCCTGCTACCATCTGACCACTGGATTAATGCAGTTGCTGGAACTTTCTGTACCCCAATATCTTCATATTACAAATGAAGAAGTGAAACCCTCAAAAAGGTTCAACCCCCAACAAGGACCTACTGTGTAGCACATGAAACTCTGCTCAGTGTTATGTGGCAGCCTCCATAGGAGGGGATTTTGGGGGAGAATGGAGACATATATATGTATGGCTGAGTCCCTTTGCTCTTCACCTGAAACTATCATAACATTGTTAATCAGATATACCCCAGTACAAAATCAAAAGTTTAATAAATAAAACATTAAAATTTTAAAAAGTTCTAGCTGTCAAGATCTCCTAGCATATTAGAGAAGCAACTGGAAATACAGTTTAGGTCTTCTGGCTTGTACTCTATACATATTCAAGTGCAAAGAGATTTTGCATATGAGATTTGCATGCTCCATGGAAAGCTTAGGAGGAAGGAGCGAACAGAGAAGGGAAATTGGATAAACAGGAAATATTCTTGTTTATCTTATTTGTTATTCTTAACAAAAGTCATTGCTAGTTACAATATCCTCTCGTATTAATGTTTTAACTATTAGTGATCAAAGCCATATATAGAGCAATTATAAATAAATATCTTGGCATCTTATATTTTAGAATCTGAAAACATGTACTGCTTTTGGCTACCTAGAATCTTCTCTCCTTTTTTGGTGAATACCCCTAGGTGTCCCATTTAGGGAGTCTGTGTCTTCCTAGCTGCTAGCCTTCTTCATGGTCATTTCAGGGAAGATGTCCAGATCGCCCCAGTAAAGGTGTGGCCTTGTGAACTTTGCTAAGCAGATGAGACTCTCCCCCAGGAATGCAGATCCTGAGCAGAGAGACATTCAGACAGAAAAGGGCACGCACAGATTCATTCCAATAAGCTTTTTAGGGACAGTTTTGGATTCCTCCAAACCTGTGGATTCTATGGTTAATCTATGGATTCCTCCTACCTGGATCCGTGGAACTGTTCTAGGGTCTGTCCTCACCAGGGTGGCTTATCAGCTTTATCTTTGATTCTGTGAGCTGACCCATATCTTTCCAACAAATTTCTTTACTGTTGCAGTGGTAGAGTTTGTTTGCAACTAAACTCTACTGGTGGTCGGACTGCAAGTTGGTTTGCCTACAAAGCAAGTTAGCAGAAAAAGAAAGAAATGTGGAAAAGGTAAGCATGTGTGTGTGTGTACTACTAAATATATAACTGCACAAGAGAAAACAGACTTTGTGCTACTATATATACAAAGTGGAGACAGGCCAACTATGATTTTACCATGGAAATGTGTCTGAAGATGGCCTTGAATTTTAATTACTCAACTTTCCTTGCATGTTTAAAGTTGTCATACTCTTTTACAAAAACATACTATGCAGTATTACAGGTTTCTTTCTATAGTATATATTTTAAATCTAGGTTCTTTGTTAACTGACATATATTTCCCTTACAATTTAATATTTTAAAGAAATCACCTTATTGATATCATAATAGTAAAAACAGTAAAAATTATCAAATTCATAAATTAGAGAAAATAATATGTAATTGTAGCTTAATTTATTCATGCTTATTACATTAAGCTTCAAATCCATTGCATTTTATGAATACGTAGATATATGCAAAATTCTGTGTAAATCTTATGTTAATTATTTCACCATGAACTGTAGCTGTTCTTTAATTTTTAATTCCACTTAATAAGCTAGAAAGTTCACTAAAGGTGTTCATGTAAAAAAACATTTATGAAAAGTCTCTAAGAATTAACCTACAAGAATAATCATCTATGCTTTCTATGAAAAATGATTTTTTGGGGGGGGGAAGTGTGACACAGAGGTCTTCAATAAATAATACTGGGGAATTTTTACCATCTCTCCTTTTGGCTGTGAAATTTTAAGACATGTAATCTATTAACTCTTTCTAGGGTGATTATATTTTGCAAGCAGAATGTTACATCAAGCACTGGAAATAATTCTGAAGCAGTATTTATAATGGTAGGAAAAAATTACCTACAAATTCACCAAGAAGTATATAATGCTTATAATACACATCTGTATAATATATATATATACATTCTAAAATTTTTCTAATGGTTAAAATGTCAGCCTCTCTTGGCATACTCTGGAATTTTAAAAAATGCATACAAGTCAATACTAGGTTTTATTTCTTCCTCAATACAGGAGCTTCATACATAATATTTACAACTCAGCAGAAAGATTAAAGAGACATGAGGCTGATATTAATACCATCTCTCCTTATTTAAGGTTAGTTTCCATTGCCTTTCACATCCTGACCTGCAGAACAAGCTGAAATAACAGTTGTCAGCAAGGGTTTACTTTGAGGTTGTACGTGCAATATCGCTTAGCAAACATTCTCTGATAGCACATAGTAAAATGGTTTGGTGAGTTGGCTGAGTTTTTAAGAAGACAGTCCTGGTTTCCTTGAATTCTGTGCTTAGTAATTCTGTGAAAACTACTAGAAATGTGTGTGTGTTCCATTTAGTCACCTGCTTGGTGTTGCTCTTTCGTGCCAGTTTTCAACGAAAGTGGACCTGAAAAAAACTACTTTCTTATTGTTTGTGAGATAGAAATCTTTTTACTTTTAAACATAAAACATATTTTAAGATTTGGAAAAAATATACAGCAACAAGCTATGAATTCACGGCTACACTGGTGGAAAAATGTTTTAGGGAAAGAATGGTCAGGAAGGGGAGAAGAGGAAAGATTTTTACTTTTAACTCAGGATTTTTTTCTTCTTTTGGTTTTTCAGTAATTTCTTGTTTTGCATTTCTTATTTTAAACTGAAGCATAGATGATATACAATATTATATTCATTTCAGGTGTAGAACATAGTGATTTGGCATTTATACACATTATAAACAGATCACAATAGTCTAGTAACCATCTGTCACCATACAAATCACAATATTGTCGACTTTTTTCCCTATGCCATACACTACATACTTATTTATTTTATAATTGGAAGTTTGTGCATCTTAATCCCCTTCACCCTTTTCACCCACATCCACTCCCCTTTATTCTGGCAATAAGCAGTTTGTTCTGTATGTGGGTCTGTTTCCGTTTTGTTTTGTTTGTTTATTGGTTTCTTTAGATTCCACAAATAAGTGAGAAGGTACAGTATTTGTCTTTGTGTAACTTATTTCACTTAGCTTAATACCATCTAGATCCACATTGTCACAACTGACAGTATTTTGTTCTTTCTACAGCTAAGTAATATTCCCTTCTATATGTATCTCACATCTTCATCCATTCACCTATTTATAGACACAGGTTGCCTCCATATCTTGGCTATTGTAAATAATGCTGCAGTAAGCATAGGAGACTGGAGAAGGAAATGGGAACCTACTCCAGTATTCTTGCCTGGGAGAATCCCATGGACAGAGGAACCTGGCGGGCTACAGTCCATGGGGTCAAAAGAGTCAGACTTGATTTAGCGACTAAACCACCACCACCGAACATAGGAAGTATACATGGTTTTTAATTGGTGTTTTTGTTTTCTTTGGATAAATACTCAAAAGAGGAATTGCTGGATTATGTGGTAGTTCTATTTTTAATCTTTTGAAGAACCTACGTACTGTTTTCCACAGTGGTTATACCAGTTTATGTCCCCACCAATAGTGTTTAAGGGTTTCCTTTTCTCCACTTTCTTGTCAGTCTTTGTTATTTCTTATGTCTGATAATAGCCACTCTAATAGGTGTGAGGTGATATCACACTGTTACTTCAATTTGCATTTCCTAAATGATTAATGATGTTGGAGCATATTTTCATGTATCTATTGCTCACCTGTAAGTCTTCCTTGGAAAAATATCTATCAGATCCTCTGCCCACTTTTAAACTGAATTGTTGATTTTATTTTTTAATAATGAGATGTGTGAGTTCTTTATATATTTTGGATATCAGCCCTTTATCGAATGTACCATCATTTCCAAATATTTTTCGAATTAAGATTGTTGTCTTTTCATTTTGTTGATGATTTCCATTCCTGTGCAAAAGCTTTTTAGTCTGATGTAGTCCCATTTGTTGTATTTTTGCTTTTGTTGCCCTTATCTTAGCAGACATATTCCCCCCAAATATGGCTAAGATCAATGTCAAAGTTTTTCTTCTATTTTTTTCTAAAAGTTTTATGATTTCAAGGTCTTACATTTAAGTCTTTAATCTATGAGTTTATTTTGTATATGGTGTAAGAAAACTGGCCTGGGAACCTGATGTGGGGCTCAGACCCTGCCCTCCTTGGGGAGAACCTCTGTGCTTATGGGTTACCACACCAGGAGGGTAGATCCTGACTCAATCTTATCTCCACCCCTCCTACTCACCTCATTGTGGTTCTTTCTCTATATCTTTTGTTGTGGGACAGCAGAACACAGGATCTTCCCTGCAGAGTGTGGGATCTTTACTTGTGGCATGCAAACTCTTAGTTGTGGCATATGGGATCTAGTTCCCTGACCAGGGATCGAATCCAGGCCCCCTGCATTGAGAGTGTACCATCTCAGCCAATGGACTTCCAAGGAAGTCCTTCAAGATACACTCAATGTTGACTTACATGGATAGGACAGAATTGGAGGTGGTCATGTTAGCTATTGAATAATAGCATTATCATTGTTAGGCTAAGGGATGGAAAAGAAGTGAAAGGGAGCTGCTCTAAGAAAGTGTCATGTGGGGGCTTTGAGTAGAAGGTTGAAATGGCTGATTGCACTTGGAAGAGATCAGGAGATCTGAAAGATAGAAGTGAAAGTGAAATTGAACAGGTTTCAATCTAATTTGAAGAGCTGCATATTTTCAATCCTACAGTGCTGATAAATGAAATTAGGTTTAGGGGTGATCCTTTAGGGCTAGTGACTTAGAGGCAGCTTTGAAAGAGCTGCCAGGGTACTCAGCGCTCTTTAATTGCTATTCATCCTTAGATCTTTAGGTCTAAAGATCCCAGCAATTTCCTGGGTGGAAATAGGAGGGTGGAGGGAAGGAAAAGCTTTGAGTCTTATGGAAGTTTACTTTCCTGGCAGCTCAAAAGTTATACTCTCTGGTGAGCTCCACGTATTGATTCATTTATTCAAACTGTTTCACTAAAGACCTATTTTTGTGAATAGGTGAGACCTAAGGATGTGGGATCTAGTTCTTTAGACATGTGGGATCTAGTTCCCTGACCAGGAATCAAACTCCTGGGCTCCTTGCAGTGGGAGTGTGCAGACTTAGCCAATGGACCACCAGGGAAGTCCCTCTCTTCCATTCTTGATTACAGCACTGAATTTGTAACAGGAGACTCAAGTTCCATCCCTGGGTCGGGAAGATCCCCTGGAATAGGAAATAGCAACCCACTCCAGTAATCTTGCCTGGAGAATTCCATGGACAGAGGCACCTGGTGGGCTACAGTTCATAGGGTCACAAAGAGTTGGACACCACAGAGTGAAAGAGTGACTACAGAATGTGCACATTGCCTATCTTTCATACTATTCTTTTTCTGCATTCCAGTCATTATCTCAGTCTTCTCTTCACTCCTAAAACAGGCCACAGTCGTCATCTTTTCCCCTGAAATGTTTTTTTTCTCTCTACTCTCCATTTAGACAATATCTACATATGCTTCAGGTTTCCAATTAAATATCACTTTTTAAATGAGTTGTCCCCAGATTCAAAAGCCAGATGAGATTCCCTTCTTATATGCTCTATCATAATAATTTAATTTGTTTTATTGCATTTATTTGTTGAATGTATCTTCTCTGTAAGTTCTATGAGGGCAGGGACAGGGGTCTTGGCTTCTTCACTCCTGTCCTCTCAGCTCCCTAAGCTGTACCCCAGGAATCTACAGGCTTCTAAGTCTCTTTATGTTCTTTACCAAAGCCAAGAGAATCGCTGTCTAGTCTGGATAAAGTTGGGAAAACTTCTCTTCTGACACTTTCTACCTTCTTCCAAATATTTTGTCTTTGCCAAGGCTGGTGTTTGAAACTCAAAAGCAAATAATCGATCCCTTTGTTCTCCACATTCTGCTGTTTCAACCTTCTGCAGAGGCAATGGCAGAGAAGTTTGGGGGTATAGGAATGTGTATGAGGGGGAGGGGACCACTCAAATATTAACTCCACCTCATATCTGTAGCCAACACCTGCCCCAAAGATGACACCTATTCCCCATGACTTCTGGATCCTGTGCTGCAGTGCCTAGATTCCCCTTCCATGACTGAAGGTCTTATTCTCTGGGGAGCCTAGGAATTTTGCCTGCTGACAGCTATCAGCTTGGAGGGAATTGCCCTCAGTAATAGAGGGCCTCCTAGCCTAGGTTCAAACCTCTTCCCTTCGATATTTCATATCCAGGATAAAGGGTGGCTCAATCTCCTAACCTAATCTCATCAGTTGGCTCAAGTCTTGTGATTACAGCCCACCTTCTTAGTCCCATCCAGCTTCCTTCCCTTTCCACATTGGTGTTAATCCCAAGACTCATTCCCAATAAATTTTCTGCACACAAATCTCTATCTCAGAGTCTACTTCCTGGAGGTCTTATCCTGCAACAGTTACCTTTAGGCTTCTTCTATCTATGATTATATGTATTTTTCATCCATCTATCTCTCAATTCCAAACACCTAAAAGTGGGGGGAGAGGATTTTAGATTGCTTGGAATCTTACTTCAAACAAGTCATGTCGGGAAAGAATTATAGCTTATTTCTGTTGATTTTAGATTTGGGATACAGTCAATGGGATACTATTGCAAGGAATGGAAAAGAAGAGGGAGAAAAAAATTTTTCATATTTACTCTTCCTAGATTGCATTGAGGAGGATTTTATGTAGATATATTAGGAGAACTTGTAGAATTAAAAATAAGAAAGGAGTATAAGAGAAAGTTGCTGACAATTTTTAAAGTACAAATTATAAAATCTTATAAAATTCTCTAAAAACCAAAATAACGTGTGTCGTCTTAAAGAGTAGAACTGATGTATATACGCAGATTAGGAAATACCAAGACATTTATGGTCAACTGCTTTTCCCTAGAAAACTGAAGAAAATCAAGTGGAAGAAAAGGTAAGACTAAAAGAGACAACACTCATTGTGTTTTTTAGTGCAAAGGAATAATAATAATTTTATTTTTTCCTGAGAGTTGGAAGGATCTTAGAAGTCATAAAAGTCCTGAACAGTGCAGGAATATCTTATGGGAGTTTTGGACTTTTGCTTAGGACACACAAATATAATATTAATTTTATATTTTCTTGTTTTGAAGTTTAATAATCTTCGCTAAATATTAACTTGGGGCTATATGCACTACACTGCTTTTTCTTATTCCTCAACTGTGTTAATACTGATGCTTTTGCCATCTTCTGTTTAATCTTGCCCCTGGGATCTATTACACTTAGTTAGCACAGAGTGTCTAAAGGAGATACATTGATTTGCTTTGGTTTGTCCTCAAATTCATACTACACTTAACCCATCCATGTTCATGATTATTCAGGTTTTTCCCTCATTGCTGAAAAACTACAAAACTGAGGTGGACAGTGTTCAAGTAATGTAGTATAACAACTGTCTTAAGCATTGCCTCATTCTGGATGGATTATGCTACCAGAATGCATCTGTAATTTGTTTCCCTGTGTGTAAGTACATGTGTACGAGGAACAGGGGAATGTCTCCTTTGACACATGGGTTTTTTTTTTTTTGGCCTCTTTATGAACATAGAGCAATTTTATTCAGAACATGGAAATGAAAGCAAAGTAATAATCATCATCACCTTTTTAAGTGGTTCCTATATTTTAGGCACCATGCTGAGTGTTTTACATACATTTGGTTCACTTAAGTCTCATAACTCTCTGAGGTAGGTAGCTAATACCCATATTTTATAAATTAAAAAACCCCAAGTCCTCAGAGAGGTTTAAGTAATTTGTCTAAATTCGCATGGCTACAAAGTTATCATAAGTCATATCTGATTTTTTTTTTTTAGCCACTCTTTTCAAAACTCTTTTTGAAAAGAAAATTCAAAGATTTTCACTTCAGGTCTTGACTGACTTCTCCCAAAACAACTTCTGTGCCCTTAACTTTCCCTCTGTGTTTAAGTAACTCAATTCCACAGCTTTTCTTTCTTTCCACATAAAAATGCCCCACACTCCTTCCCTCAGCGTACTGTCTTCCCTTCCCCCAGCCATCTCGCTACTCAGCACTTTAGGTCTTTGTTATCTCCTAGACCTCGCTAACTGGATGACCAGCTGCCAAATAAAATCACAGGAGGAAAAGATAAAGCATCTCATCTTTCTCTCTTAAGCCTTTGCTCTCTACCACTTCCTTGTCAGGGAGTGTTCGAGTTCTCCAGTTTCCCCAGGCAGGCCCAGTGCTAAAAATAGCCCACCCTGCCTGATGGCGCTGGTGGCATTTCCTGGGGTAGAAGAGGCCGAGTAAAAACACTGGTGAGATGATCAGACTCTGAAGCAGTCAGGGGACACCCAGCCCGCACCCACTGCTGAAATCCTGAGACTTGGGCAGGAATTGGTTCATCGTCGCTCTTGGAAGGATCAGATCAAAAGGAATTAGTGTGTTTCCTCTTCTCAGACGAGAGAGGCATAACTTTTCATTGTTTCAAGGGCATAAAACAAATGTAATCATAGAAATATAATTCAAGCCTGTCTGTCCACTCTACTGTTGTTTCAACTAAGCAGAGAAGTTTGATGAGAAGTAAATGTTAATTGAACTGCTAACCTTTAACAAACATAATTAAACTCATTGCTGGCTTTTTCTCATACATACATACATAATGTTTTGGGGCCATCCCTGGTGGCCCAGTGGTTAAGACTCCTCGCTTCCACGGCAGAGGGCGCAGGTTCAATCCCTGGCCAGGGAACTAAGATCCCGCGTGCAAAGAGATGTGGCCAAACTAAGATTAAAAAATAATAATGCAATATATATTTAGGGCCTTCCCTGGTGATTCAGAGGGTTACGAATCTGCCTGCAATGCAGGAGACTCCGGTTCCATCCCTGGGTTGGGAAGATCCCCTGGAGAGAGGAATGGCAATCCCCTCCAGTGTTTTTGCCTGAAGAATCCCATGGACAGAGGAGCCTGGCAGGCTATAGTTTATGGTATCTCAAGGAGTTGGACACGACTGAGCAACTTTCACTTTCACTTTAAAGGAAGATTCCATTTTAAAAAAAGACTTCCTGCCAGGACAAAGATGGAAAAGAAATGATTTAAAAAAAAAAAAATCTGTGTAAATCCATACTCTCTCCAGCTGTTATTATGAGATACAGTTTTTCCACAAAAAAAAATAGCTTTATCATTTTTTTCTGATTGAAGTAGTAATATATGTTTACTTCTAAAATTCAATCTGATATTAAAGAAGAAAGTAAAAATTACACAAAATCCTCCACACTGAGAAAACCAAATTTTGTGACAATCCTTTTATGCATACACACCTAGGCCTAAGCCCATGAATTCATTTCCCTCCCCACAGGGACTCAGAAAGGTGGCCAGCTGGGTCCAATGAGGTATGAGAAGAAAATTGCTGTGGTTTTTTCCTTCACTCTAAGAATGGACAGTAGGAAAAAATCAACTCTTTTTCTCCCAGCCATTGTCAAGTATAGATGCCACTTCCAGAAAAACTGCTGTAGCCACCTCAATACCAGCCTCTAGAAAGCCAATGGAAAAAAAGAAGGCAAAGATAGGAGAATCACAGAAAATGATTCTGATGAAGACACCTTGTTGTTTGTATGACTTGAATTTTTCAAAACTTGAAGCTAAATGCATCCTAACTAACAAAGATATGCCCTAAGAAAAAGTTTAATATTTATGTAAGGTCAATCCTGTATTTTCTTAATAATTTCTGGCTTACTAATTAGCTTTTAAAAGTGTCTTCAACATGCAGCTATATACATATATATGACTGAGCAAGTGAGCCAAGCTGCTTCAGTCATGTCCGACTCTTTGCGAGCCCATGGACTATAGCCCACCAGGTTCCTCTGTCCATGGGATTTTCCAGGCAAGAACACTGGAGTGGGTTACCATGCCCTCCTGTGGGGATTTTGCCAACCCAAGGACTGAACCCATGTCTCTCATGTCTCCTGTGTTAGCAGGCAGGTTCTTTATCACTAGTGCCACCTGGGAAGCCCTACATATATATGTATAAAAAACATCTACTTCTGCTTCATTGACTACACTAAAGCCTTTGACTGTGTGGATCACAACAAACTGTGGGAAATTCTTAAAGAGACGGGAATACCAGACCACCTGACCTGCCTCTTGAGAAATCTGTATGCAGGTCAAGAAGCAACAGTTAGAACTGGACATGGAACAACAGACTGGTTCCAAATTGGTAAAAGAGTACGTCAAGGCTATATATTGTCACCCTGCTTATTTAACTTATATGCAGAGTACATCATGAGAAACGCTGGACTGGATGTAGCACAAGGTGGAATCAAGATTGTCGGGAAAATATCAATAACCTCATATGCAGATGACACCACCCTTATGGCAGAGAGTGAAGAAGAACTAAAGAGCCTCTTGATGAAAGTGAAAGAGGAGAGTGAAAAAGCTGGTTTAAAACTCAACATTCAAAAAACTAAGATCATGGCATCTGACTCATCACTTCATGGCAAATAGATAGGGAAACAATGGAAATAGTGAGAGACTTTATTTTTGGGGGCTCCAAAATCACTGCAGATGGTGACTATAGCCATGAAATTAAAAGATGCTTGCTCCTTGGAAGGAAAGCTATGACAAATCTAGACAGCATATCAAAAAAGCTGCAACATTACTTGGCCAACAAAGGTCCATCTAGTCAAAGCTATGGTTTTTCCAGTAGTCGTGTATGGATGTAAGAACTGGACCATAAAGAAAATTGAGCACTGAAGAATTGATACTTTTGAACTGTGGTGTTGGAAAAGACTCTTGAGAGTCCCTTGGGCAGCAAGATCAAACCAGTCAGTACTAAAGGAAACCAGTCCTGAGTATTCATTGGAAGGATTGATGGCTGAAGTTGAAGCTCCAATACTTTGGCCACCTGATGAGAACTGACTTATTGGAAAAGACCTTGATATTGAGAAAGACTGAAGGCAGGAGGAGAAAGGGACCATAGAGGATGAGATGGTTGGATGGCATCACTGACTCAATGGATGTGAGTTGGAGCAAGCTTCTGGAGTTGGTGATGGACAAGAAAGCCTGGTGTGCTGCAGTCCATGGAGTTGCAAAGAGTCAGGACTGATCAACTGAACTGAACTGAAATCACATACATATCTCTATGTACATACATATATGTATGGTCTATATTTTAATCTTTTAAAATCTTTATTTAAAATTTTTTTAACTTTTATGACTAATGCAATGTCTTTATATATTCTATCACAGCGGTCCCCAACCTTTTTGGCACCAGGGACCAGTTTCACGGAAGAGTTTTTCCACAGACTGGTATGTGGGGGGTGGTTTCAGGATGATTCAAGCACAGTTCTTTTATTGTGTATTTTATTTCTATTATTATTACATCAGCCCCTCAGATCATCAGGCATTAGATCCCAGAGATTGGGGAGCCCTGTTCTACCACATCAACCCTGCCAAAGATGTCTTGATCTCAGACTTCTAGCCTCCAGAACTGTGAGAAAATAATTTCTTTGGTTTAAACCTCCCAGTCTGTGGTACTTCTTTATGGCAACCCTGGTAAACTAATACATCCACTCTCACCCTCAAGCTCAAGCAATCAAGGATCTATATAGTATCATTATAACTTTGACGTTTCTTGAAATTTATAAAAATATTGATAGACGCACACAGTATGTAACACTTAGCATTGGACTCTTCTTGCTTACAGTGTTTTTGAGATTCTTCCATGTTGTCGCTGTATTCATATTTCACTCTTTTTAATGATGAAGAGTTTTCCATAGTATGAATAAATCACAGTGTCTTTATTCATCTTTCAGTGAATGTGGCTATTATAAAATAATGCTCCTGTGAACACTGATGTATGTTCATGTGTGGGCATATTTCACTTAGAAAAATACATAGAAGTGGGATTGCTAGATTCTATGATAAATATACTATTAATCTTATGAAATACTGCGAATCTACTTTCAGAAGTTGGTATCTGTGTCATTTTGCATTCCCACAGGGAAACATAAGAATTACTGTTGTTTCTCATTCTTGTAAACACTAGATGTTTATCATATATTTTATCTTTATTCTAGTGGGTATGTTGTGACGTGTGATTGTGATTTTGCTTTGAATCTTTCTGACGAATTGTAATATCAACCATCTTTCATGTGCTTATTTTCCAGCCTTATATCTTTTATTGTGCAGTGTTCAAATTGTGTGCCCTTTTTGGATTAGGTTGTTCATTTTCTTATTGATTAGTTTTGAAATTTTTTTGTATATTCCATATACAGGTTCTTTAAGAAGGATGGCATTTTTCTGTTCTTTCTTTTTTTTACAAATGAGTTGGAGAGTACACAGCTGGAAATAGAAATACCACTTACAAGGTAAATGCAGTGATCAAATTAAAATATCCTCTATCTGTCTAAGAAAATGGTTAAGGAGATGAAAAGACATCAATTCGTTTGAGGGATCTTATTAACAATAGGCAAAATCAATAGGATTTAGTGATTGGAAATGTGGTCAAGTGGGAGAAATAATTGTTGAGGATACTTTTTAAAAATATTCATTTATTTTTATTTTTGGCTGTTCTGGGTCTTCATTGCGGCACAGGCTTTTCTCTAGTTGCAGAGAACAGGGTCTCCTCTCCAGTTTACAGTGCGCGGGAGTCTCATTGCAGTGTCTTCTCTTGTTCTGGAGCTAGGGCTTCAGTAGTTTTGGCACATGGGCTTAGCTGTTCGGTGGCATGTGGGATCTTCCTGAACCAGGGATTGACCCATGGTGGCTATTATACCTGCCCATTGAGGAATTTAATGTAAAAATTTGGATGGTAGCACCCAAGCACTAAACATAAGCATGCCTGTTTTGGGAGTAGTTGATGGATAGCATATGTTTTTGGAATACGGACTTGGTATGTTAGTGAAAATGTGAAATGGGCAAGTGAATACTTATTCCTGAAGCTCAGGTAAGAAGTGAGTATAACATTCTGAGAACTATTGACATATAACAGTAAATAAAGCTTTGATGGGAAGGAAAAAAAAAAACTAACGCAATGTTTTTATGTATCATGTGAGGTAGTGGTCCAACTGTAATTTTTTTCAAATGAATATCTAATTATTCTGCTAACATAAAATGTGCTCATTTGCTAAACCATTCTCTCCCCACTGAAGTGAAATACCACCCTTTTACCCTTTTCCTATGTGGTGCTCCTATATATTCTGCAATTTTTGTTTTGTTCTGCTAATCAATTAGTCTGTCCCTATGCTTTTGATTATGCTGACTTTATAACATTTTAATATCAGGCAAGGAATCTCATCATCATTTTTCATGTTTGTACATTTCTTAGCTTCTCATGGACATTTATTCTTCCATATAAAATGTAAGATAATTCAATTTTCTAAGACCATAGAGATTTTAACTGAAAATTCATTAAATATGTCACAATATGGGCAGAATTGACATATTTGTAAAATTAAATCTTCCCTTGCAAGAACCAGGTACGTTTTTCTATTTGTTCAGCCTTGATGTAGCCCTTTAATAAAATTCTATGGTTCTTTTTAATGGGCTTTGTAGCTTTCTTATTAAATTTATTTCAAAATATTAAAAAAATTTTGTATTATTGTATGTGGCTTCTTTTTCCATTTCTAATTCTATCTGATTATTTCTAGTAAAGAACCACTGTTACTTTTGAAATATTGTGTCTACAGGTTTGTCACTAAATTCCCTTATAATAGTTTTAAAACAGATAGAAATTGGTTTTATATAAGTAGCATTTATCGTATTTAGGTGATTTCCTTTTATTCCTATTCTGATTGGCATTTTAGTAGAAATGGCTACTGGATTTAACAAAATGCCTTTTCAGCCTCTATTTGAATCATTTTAATCCATTAATATACCGGTGTAATGGGCTTTCTTGGTGGCTCAGATGGAAGTTATGTTATTTTAAGAACTCTCTTATTGAAAGAGTTCCTGACAAGAAACCATCTTTTCATCTTGGCAGTACTAGTTCATCACTGACACACTACTGGACTTTATTTGCTAGTTTTTTATTAATAATTTTGCATCTGCATTCTCAAGTGAAATTGGACTATCAATTTTATTATTATTATTTACCTTTACTGTTAACATTATGCCAGGTTCATAAAATATATTAACAAGCTTAGTATAATTTTCTATGATTTGGAATGGTTTAAACAACTTTGAAATTACTTATTCTTCAATAATTTTAAATGCGATAAATGTACTTATGTTTAATTTACATAACAAAAGAGCACCACGGTCAGCTCTAGGTTACACCTGAGAATACATATACTCTAATAACAGTACAAATGGTCGACGTCGAAAAGAAAATGGATGTGTTAAGTTATATGAAAACCCAAAGTAACTTAACCCCCCATCTCTTAGCCCATGATAATGGCTCAGGTGTGTATTCTTCCATTTCCCTTCAGAAAACTTCTCACCTTTTCTTTCTCCAAGTCTGCACTTACTGATTCTGCTGAGAAAAAAAAAAAAATCTTTTCCCATATGACTTTGGAACTCTTCATTCATGAATACAGATTTTGCTTTATTTCCCCTCATTTTCTTCTCTTCCTCACTGCATTGACTAAAATGTGGCTTTTTCTTTTTCTTTTCTTTCTGTTGCCTGAGCTGTGTAGCAGGTGGGATCTAAGTTCCCTGACCAGGGATGGAACCTGTGCCCTCTGCAACGGAAGCAAGAGTTCTAACCACTGGACCGCCAGGGAAGTCCCAAACATGGCTTTTACTTGATAAAAGTTCCTGAAAACTCTTTTTTTCATATTCATATATACACATATTCTTTTTAAGATCCTTTTCTAATACAGGTTACTGCAAGACATTGAATATAGTTTCCTGTGCTATACAGTAGGTCCTTATTGGTTATCTATTTTATACATAGTAATATATATATTTTAATTCCAGACTCCTAATTTATCCCTTCCCGCACCTTTCCTCTTTGGTAACCATAAATTTCTTTTCTATGTCTGTGAATCTATTTCTGTTTTGTAAATAAGTTCATTTATATCATCTTCTTAGATTCCACATTAAGCAATATTATATGGTGCTTGTCTCTACATGATTTAGTTCATAAGATAATATCTATTTCCATCCATGTTGCTGCAATGGCATTATTTCATTCCTTTTTATGGGTGAGTTTGGGGTCCCAAAGAGTTGGACACAACTTAGTGACTAAGCAACAACAACAAATATTTCATTGTGCATGTGTACCACATCTTCTTTATGTATTCCTCTGCCAGTGGACATTTAGGTCACTTCCATGACTATTGCAAATAGTGCTGCAATGATCATTGTGGTGCACGTATCTTTTTGAATTAGAGTTTTCTCTAGATAGATGCCCAGGAGTGGAATTTCTGGATCATACGGTAACTCTATTTTTAGTTTTTAAGGAAACTTTGTCCTATTCACCATGGTGGAGCACCAATTTATATTCCCATCAACAGTGTAGGAATGTCGCCTTTCCTCCATGCCCTCTCCTGCAAAGGTTCTGAAAACTCTTGAAAGGAGAGGTTGTCATTTTCTTCTGCTCTCTGTCTCAGCAACAAGTTGTAGGGGTGGACAGTATTCCTAGGCCACTAAGTTAAAAGCCTTGAAGGTCATGCCACAGTTATGCCATGCTCCTCTCCTCGTGGTCATCATCTTATGACGTCACGGCATCAACTGAGGATGGCCGTCAACTAGCTCACAATTTTCTTTGTGTCTCCTCAGCATCTTGAGAACACAACAATGCTCACATGCACCAAGTCTCTCATCCTTCAATTTCTTAACCCCATTTCCACCCACAGTGCTCATCTCCTTACACCTCAATACCCATTTCCATGGCTGCATAATTTCTGTGTGTGTTAGTTGCTCAGTCATGTCCAACTGTTTGTGACCCCATGGACTGCAGCCCTCCAGGCTCCTCTGTCCATGGGATTTTCCAGCCAAGAATACTGGAGTGGGTTGCCGTTGCCTTCTCCAGCATAATTTCTACCACTATATTAATAACAATTCACACTTACAGATTACTTTATGCCAAGCACTACTCTAAGAGCTTTATGTATATTGACTCATTCAGTTATCACAAAAATCTTTCAATGGAGCTTAAAATGTGCTATGAGGAGACTGAGGCACAGGAAAAAAGCGTGGCTAACTTGGTTAATATCATATATACCTAGTAAAGGACAGAGCAGCTATTGAAACCCAACAACTTTCTCTTAGCCATTATATTATATTACTGTCTCTATAATAACTTCATGTCTTTTACCCAGTTTGATAACAATAGTCTGGGTTAACTTTCCCTTTAATCCACTAAAATGTCCAGGTTTTTTTTTTTTTAAAGAATCTTTTGCTTCATCAGCCTCCTTCGGGCTTCACTTTCTTCCTGTTTGCATCCAGTGCTGTTGTCATTCAATTTAACTCTACTTACTGAAGCCTCCCTAGTTTTTTAAAGATCTCCTCTTCATACCATAACTTTTCCCCCAAGCCCTCAGTTCAGTTCAGTTCAGTTCAGTCGCTCAGTCGTGTCCGACTCTTTGTGACCCCATGAATCGCAGCACGCCAGGCCTCCCTGTCCATCATCAACTCCCGGAGTTTACTCAAACTCATGTCTATTGAGTCGGTGATGCCATCCAGCCATCTCATCCTCTGTCATCCCCTTCTCCTCCTGCCCCCAGTCCCTCCCAGCATCAGGGTCTTTTCCAATGAATCAACTCTTCCCATGAGGTGGCCAAAGTACTGGAGTTTCAGCTTCAGCATCAGTCCTTCCAATGAACACCCAGGACTGATCTCCTTCAGGATGGACTGGTTGGATCTCCTTGCAGTCCAAGGGACTCTCAAGAGTCTTCTCCAACACCATAGTTCAAAAGCATCAATTTTTCGGCGCTCAGCTTTCTTCACAGTCCAACTCTCACATCCATACATGACCACTGGAAAAACCATAGCCTTGACCAGATGGACCTTTGTTAGCAAAGTAATGTCTCTGCTTTTTAATATGCTATCCAGGTTGGTCATAACTTTCCTTCCAACGAGTAAGTGTCTTTTAATTTCATGGCTGCAGTCACCATCTGCAGTGATTTTGGAGCCCAAAAAAATGAAGTCTGACACTGTTTCCACTGTCTCCCCATCTATTTCCCATGAGGTGATGGGACCAGATGCCATGATCCTAATTTTCTGAATGTTAAGCTTTAAGCCAACTTTTTCACTCTCCTCTTTCACTTTCATCAAGAAGCTCTTTAGTTCCTCTTCACGTTCTGCCATAAGGGTGATGTCATCTGCATATCTGAGGTTATTGATATTTCTCCCAGCAATCTTGATTCCAGCTTGTGCTTCTTCCAACCCAGCGTTTCTCATGATGTACTCTGCGTATAAGTTAAATGAGCAGGGTGACAGTATACAGCCTTGACGTACTCCTTTCCCTATTTGAACCCAAGCCCTCATATAAGCTTAATTGCTTGTTTCTACTCTCAAGTTGGCAATCACTGCTGTATGAAATGACAAACTCATGTTGGCTGACTCCTTACTATAAATGCAAAAGCCACAGACCCAGTTGAGCGTTTACCTCTGCTCTGCAGTTCTTTCCCGTCTATCTACCTGATTCTCTTTCCTATTCTGTAGAGTAACTGTCCCCTTAGCAACTGCTCAATCCTTTAGTTTCCCTCAGTCTTGCCACTCACCTCTTCAGCAGAAGACTTAATTTCAAATATCACAGGAATGTAGTAGCCATCATGAATAAACTGTTTTAACTTCTCCTTTGCGACCTCAAAATCATTCTACACTTTGTGTCCGCCCCCCCCCCACCCCCCCACTAAACTTTCCTGCATGTTTCCAAGGAAGAAGTAGCTCCCTTTCTCTCCATTTCTCTTAACTTATAACTTTGAATCCATTCTCTGACTCCTTTGAATTATATGCTCATTAAATACTAGCTTTTAAATTTGTGTTTCAGTCAGGATCAACTGTACTATGCTGCAGTGACAAAACCCCTAAACTCAATGACTTGATAAAAACATTTTTTTAACGTATTCTGTCCACCAAACCTACTGTGGGTCTAGGTTACCTTTAGGGCAATAATTGATGTGGTGACTCATGAATTCAGGCAGCCATGATCTGTGGTTCCTCATGTCAACAGAAGGCCCCCTTAGTTTCTGTGACAGGGGAAGAGAGACACTGGAAAAATAACACAGGGGTTTTTCACTGCCTCAGCCCAGAAGTAACACATTAAACTTTTGTTTACAATGTATTGGCCTGACAATTCCCCTGAGCTTGCCTAACAGCAAAGGAACTGGAAAGGTAGCCTTCCTAGTGCACAGAAAGGAAAAATCTGAAACTAATATGAGAACCATGTAGAACTGTTTCTTTCATCTTTTGTTTTTATCCCTCTCTCTCATTTTGCTGAATCTATTGTCCCTATTGCAAGTAGTGCCAAGTCTAAACCATCTTGCAAAGTGCCCGCCCACCATTTTACCTGCATGCCTTCTCCTTTGTATTCCCAGCATTTCAGCCACACTGCACTGCCTGATGTCACCCATATGCCCCTGCACTCACAGACCTCCTTGTCTCTCCTGTGTGATTCCACCTTCCATGCATGCAGATGCTCCTTCCTAGAACATGCTTTCTATATCTCTTGCCTCTAGAGCAGCCCTGCTCATTCTTCAGAGCCAGTTCAAATCTTCTTTTCGTAGGTCTCCCTAAGTCCTATAAACAGAAAGAAGGCTCTCATCTCTGCAATTTATGAATAATTCTATTTCAACCTATATCATTGTGTATTATCATTTGCATGATTTTTTGACCTTCCAACTATCAGTTCAGTTCAGTCGCTCAGTCGTGTCCGACTCTTTGCGACCCCATGAATTGCAGCTCACCAGCCTCCCTGTCCATCACCAACTCCCGGAGTTTATTCAAACTCATGCCCATCGAGTCGGTGATGCCATCCAGCCATCTCATCCTCTGTTGTCCCCTTCTCCTCCTGCCCCCAATCCCTCCCAGCATCAGGGTCTTTTCCAATGAGTCAACTCTTCGCATGAGGTGCCCAAAGTATTGGAGTTTCAGCTTCAACATCAGTCCTTCCAAAGAGCACCCAGGACTGATCTCCTTTAGGATGGACTGGTTGGATCTCCTTGCAGTCCAAGGGACTCTCAAGAGTCTTCTCCAACACCATAGTTCAAAATGAATAATCATATTTTATTTACCCTGTACTCAGAAACTTGCAAGGGCTTCCCTGGTATCTCAGCTGGTAAGGAATCTGCCTGCAGTGTAGATCCTGGTTCGATTCCTGGATCAGGAAGATCCCTGGAGAAGGTGCAGGCTACCCACTCCAGTATCCCTGGGCTGCCCTGGCAGCTCACACAGTAAACAATCTGCCTGCAGTGCAGGAGACCTGGGTTCGATCCCTGGGTCAGGAAGATCCCCTGGAGAAGGGAATGGGTACCCCCTCCAGTATTCTTGCCTGGAGAATTCCATGGACAGAGGAGCCTGGCGGGCTACAGTCCATGGGGTCGCAATGAGTCAGACACGACTGAGCGACTAAGCACAGCACAACAGAAACTTGCATACCTGGCGTGTAGAAGGCTTTCAATAAAGGTTTAAATGGCTGAATAAATCAGTAAATACTAAAATTTCTGAAAACTGATACTGGAAGGTGTTGCAATTTTTGAGGTATTATTTATACTAGAATTGTTTCATTTCCGGAGAACATAATAAATAATTATTTTAAAAAATTATTTGATAGCAGAAGTAGAATGAGGCAAAGAATTACTCAGAATATTATAGTGCATCATTTATGCAACATTAAATAAACATAGCATGACACAAAGTACAGATTAGACAAAGTATCCATTTCAAGGAGCTGAAGTCTGTCTCCATATTTATGATACAAGGCCTTGCAATAAAGGCTGGGGTATTCTGGCTTGTCTCCTATGATTGGTGATAATGTTTATAACAGTAATATGAAAGTGAGTTTTACTTCTATGTGAAGTATTGATGTTACAAATGAGCATGTCCCCTCCAATATATAATCTTAATGTTGGAAAAGAGTTGACTAATTAATAATTATAATAAGGCTAACCAATTGTTTAAGGAAAGGTCTTTTTAAATATTCTGAGGAAAATTATAATTATTAGCCAGAGTTCTTGAAATTTGAAATAGATGGTAAGACTAGAGTTGTGAATAAAGCTAAAATATTAGAATATTATTTCAACCACTAATTTTGAATATTTCTATAATGCTTATTCACTTGATTATCACAGTCTACTGTTTCATTTGAATTGCAGGACAAAATGATTATCTTCTGACCCTTTCTTTTGTCTAAAATTATAAGCAAATAGGGGGCTTCCCCAATGATTCATCAAGTAAAGAACCCTCCTGCAAAGCAGAAGACATGGGTTCTATCCCTGGGTTGGGATGATCCCCTGGAGGAGGGCATGGCAACCCACTCCAATATTCTTGCCTGGAGAATCCCACGGACAGAGGAGCCTGGCAGGCTACAGTCCATGGGATTGCAAAGAGTTGGACACAACTGAGTGAATAAGCAGCACATAAGCAAATAGTCAAGAGGATCCTGGCCAAATAAAACACCATTGTTTTATTCACTCATAATAATTCATCTATATAGAATTTAGCCAATGCTTTTAACCTTGCTTTTGTTAAAAAATACTTTAAAAAATTTTTAATTGGAGGATAATTACTTTACAATGTTGTGTTGGTTTCTGATGCACAACAATGTATATCAGCTATAAGTATAAATATATGCCATCCTTCTTGAGCCTCTCTCCTACCCACCCACCCCAGAAAATGCTTTTTTAAATTAAGGTTTTTTCATAAACTGAGCTCATCACAGTCCCCCAAATGGAGACTATTGATTATTAAGCTTGCCATCCTCCCTTTTGTTAACATATTCTGGAACTGGTTTGAGGTAGCTGGGGAAGAGCCAGGAAGCCATCAGAACAGGTGGCTAGGTATGCAAATATTCATCAAAGGCTTGCCTAGAAATGGGAGTCAGAAACCAAAAAGAAACACGGGGAGACGTTGAAGCCGAGGATCAAAATCAAGTTGAGCCCTAGGAGACAGAAAAATTGAAAAGAAAAAAGAAAAAAAGACCAAGCAAGGAGTCTAGCAAAAACACAGTACAAGAATCAAGAAGGGACAGAGCAGTTAGCTTGGAATGAAGTAGTGCCAGAAAGATAGTTCAAAGAGCAAAGGCCCTTGTTTAGTATTCTGCTGGACATCTCACTCTGCTTCTACTTTTGTTTATTCTTAATCCTCCCATCCTGGGGCTTTTGATCTCAGGTCTTGAGGGCAAGAAGAATGGCTTCTGACATTTCAACTTTCACAAGCATTTTCTTTCTCTTCAAGACAAAGTGTAAAGGTCTTAACATTTCAAACTCCAAAGGTAAAAGCATATGACTGAGACTATTTTTTTTTTAACACTGAGAAATTGTTCAAAAATTCATACAAGTCTTTTTAGTCCTATACGTTGTTTCAGATTCCATCCTAAAAGAGGAATATATCTATATCTATACATCTATACATGCTTCCATGGTGGCTCAGCTGGTAAGGAATCCACTTGCAATGCAGGAGACCTGGGTTCAATCCCTGGGTTGGGAAGATCCCCTGGAGAAGGGAAAGGCTACCCACACCAGTATTCTGGCCTGGAGAATTCCATGGACTGTATAGTCCATGGGGTCGCAAAGAGTCGGACATGACTGAGTGACTTTCACTTCACTTGATACATACAAGAGGAATGTATCTATATGTACACACACACACACACACACATACATACACACATATACATGCTTTTTCTCCCTGGAAGACAGTAATCAAATACTTGTCAATCATTCTGTATGTTCTCTTCCATCTCACTGATTCATTCATCTTCTACTAAGTAGGAATGAGTGGAAAGTATTCAAGTCAACTCTTTGACATTTTGTTTTTTTATAAAAGATTTGATGGTGCATTAAGAACATGTAAATCTACACAACTCATGGTCATATCTTGCAGTTACTATCCTGTGACAAAATGAAATTTTGGATTCATTTCCAGGAGGAAACTTGGGCCAAGAATTCTTGCATGGTGGAGGCTTCATGGAATTGTCCTCATTAAATAACAATGAAAACCTATCCCAGATGGTGTCTGTGAATGCTTAGAGACAAGAGGGCATCCATCTTTCTCTTGTGTGAGGCTGGCAAATCAAAATCATAATGATTACTACTCTATAGCAGGCACTGACATAGGTTCTTGTTTAAATCTTCACAATAGGATCCTGATAATTAGGATCCTATTAAGTAGGCATTCTTATATGAATTTAATCCTGCAAGGTGAATCTGAAAGAGCCGGCTTAAAACTGGATATTAAAAAAACTAAGATCAAGACATCTGGCCGCATTATTTCATATCAAATATAAGGGGAAAAGGTGGAAGTAGTGACAGATTTCCTCTTCTTGGGTTCTAAACTCACTGTGGATGGTGACTGCAGCCATGAAATCAGAAGACTTTTGCTTCCTGGCAGGAAAGCTATGACAAACCTAGACAATGTGTTGAAAAGCAGAGACATTAGTCTGCCAACAAAGGTCCATATAGTCAAGGCTATAGTCTTCCCAGTGATCACGTACAGTTGTGAGAACTGGACCATAAAGAAAGTGGAGCACCAAAGAATTGATGTCTTCAAACTGTGGTGCTGGGGAAGACTCTTGAGAGCCCCTTGGACAGCAAGGAGATCAAACCAGTCAATCCTAAAGGAAATCAACCCTGAATATTCATTGGAAGGACTGATGCTGAAGCTGAAACTCTAGTATTTTGGTAATCTGATGCAAACTGTTTGATTGGAAAAGTCCGTGATGCTGGGAAAGATTGAGGGCAGAAGAAGAAGAGGGCATCAGAGGATGAGATGGCTGGATGGCATCACCCATGTAATGGACATGAACTTGGGCAAACTTCGGGAGATGGTCAGGGACAGTTAGAGATCTGATGTGCTGCAGTCAAAGAATTGGACATGACTGGATGACTGAACAACAAATAGGCATTTCTATCAACATGATTTAAATGCAAGCAGAGGTTCAGAGAAGTTTAAAAGTTTAGTAAAGGTAACAATGTTAGTGAATGGTGGAATCATAGCCAGTCATAGTCAAACATAGCTCTGGCTCCAAAGTTACGATTCTCACCATAGGCAAGATAGACATTTCCTCTCAGCTTCAGTTTTTTCAACTGTCAAATAGAAATACCTTGCTACTAATTTAAGACAGATCCTGGCACACAATCCCAGGTTGTCTACGGATGAGACCTTTGAACTTGTGTGAACATGACAAAGATACTGGCCTGTCTCTTCCAAGAGTGGGGAGAGTAGTATATTCCAACCAATTTCCTCTCTAAGGAAGCACATATGTAAGAGGCTTTAAGAAGTCATGATTAAGAACACAAAGCTTCCACTTCTTCATCAGTAAAGTGGAGATGATAATACCTGGCTCATGGGGTCATTGTGAGGAGTAAATAAGATGATATTTAAAAGTATTCAGCTCAGAGTTTGCATGTAGTAATCAGTCGAAACATGTTAAAAAGTAGTAATCCTATGATGATGATATTGACTGATGGTGATGAAAAACTACATCTCAATCTTGGATTAGAATTATCAGAGGCAATAATGCTATTAACAGATTCTAAAAATGTAAAAATGCTTAAGTAAGTAGCCCACCAGGCTCTTCTGTCCATGGGATTCTCCAGGCAAGAATATTGAAGTGGGTTGCCATTTCCTTCTCTAGGGGATCTACTGGACCAAGAGATCAAACCTGGGTCTCCTGCATTGCAGGCAGATTCTCTTCTGTCTGAGCCCCCAGGGAAGCCCAAGTAACTGTAAGTTACTTTCTAAATAAATCAGTTTTCATTTACCTAACTTCCTGGAGAATTTTGCTTTGTGGGATCGTTCCCAGGAGAGGCCACTCCAGATGGATGAAAATTCTCCCTGACTTGTACTCAAGGTGCTTGATTCTGAACATATGATTGGCCAGCTTTTGGGCCATCCATGCATGTTTGTGTGAAGAAGTAGGGTATGAAACTCAAGGATGTCAAGGAACTCAAGGATGTCCCATTTCTACTCTAAGCCATTATCAAATTGGACATATTCACAGAGAATCCAAAAACCCACATCTTTGACCTGGGCATAATTTTGGCCACAAGAGCCATTTAATCTTAATGAAGGCTTTTTAAAATTATTAAAGCAAGTTAAATAGAAATAATAGGCAAGTGATTTGGTTGTAATGTATGAAGAACCAAATTAAGCTTTGTTTTTATCATTTAGACTAGGTGAGCATATCCACAGTGGACATGTAAAATACAGATGAAGTATATTTCTGATCTTTCCAGTGCTGCAGACTTCCATATGTAAACCAAATAATTGTTGGATCAAATGACCAATTATTTAAAACTCGGTTATGACAGAATTAAAGTCCACTTCAAATTGTATATCCACAGTTTACAGTGGAATTTCATGGCTTTAATGAATAAGCAAAAGTGAAATATCTTACTATTTCCATAAAACATTCAAATACTATACTCCTACTCAAATTATTTATCATTATAATGATGCTTTTTATAGAGATCAAGTATGAGTAACCTGAAGAAAAAAACTTAAGCTGTTTCTAAGGGCATAACATTTAGAAACAACATATGGTTCTTGTAGTCAAGAATAGGTTCCTTAAATTAGCCAAAGACATTCACAGAGAGATGAGTTGGAGGAAATAGGATCGTGGGCAAAAGGGAAAAAATTGTCATCACTCTTCTCTCTGCTCTTCATCATCTTTGCCTGGCTGAATGTGGTTTTCATTTTCTACCCCATTCGAAACGTAAAAATAAAACAAGAGTAAGTCTCATAGTGCAAGTTCTCTGAATGCACTCACCTTCTGTTTAGCTACTATTTTAAGTGTTATTAAAATAGAAGAGTGCCCCATATCATAAAATGTAATATTCCATTCATTCATTCAATCAGCAGGCATGGATGCCTTCTCTGTGCCCAGGGCTGCTCCCTAAAGAGCAGGACCTGTTATCTGTTGGCTGTTACAATCCAGATCAAGGGAGAAGGCAGACCTAAACTGGATCCTTTTACTCCCAAGTTCTCAACTCTTTTCATATTACTTACCTGCTGAAAATGTTTCCGTGGCTTCCCATGTCAGTAGAATAAAACCCGTACGGATTGCTTTGTTTCATACGGTCCTGTGTGATCATGCCTCTGCTTCTCCAGGGTCAGCTCTTGCTGGAATCATCCACTGGCCTTTCTTCAGCCTCTCACACTTATTTGCCATGCTTTTTCCATTGCAGGGCTTTACACACATCTCTCCTCTGGAGCATTTACACACACACACACACACACACACACACCCATAGCTAGCTCCTTTTCATTCTTCAGACTTCAACTTAAATATCACCCCCTAAAGAGACTTTCCTTGAGACCCACATGTAAAATAATTTACTTCACATGCTTTTTCTTACTCCCTATTATTTTTATTACTACAATGTATAATCACACCACTTACTTACACATTTTTATGTGTGCTTCACATAAAAATCACTCACATTACCACCTGAACTATCCTCCCCACCCATCCCCCACCATGGAAAATCTGTCTTCCATGAAACTGATCCCTGGTGCCAAAAAAGGTTGAAGACACTGGGCTTACTATAACTGGCTTTGTCTGTTTCTCCTTTCAGCTCTATCACTTTTTGTTCTATGCATTCTGAAACTGTTATTAGGTACATACACACTATGTGATGTCTTTTTAGTAAACTGGCTCGTTACTATTATGTAATATCTATTTTTCTTATACAAAACCTTTGTCTGATATTAATGTAGTGAATTCAGCTTTCTCTTGACTACAAAAGTGAAAGTGTTAGTCGCTGAGTCCTGTCTGACTCTTTGTGACTCCATGGACTGTAGCCTGCCAGGTTCCTCTGTCCATGGGATTCTCCAGACAAGGATACTGGAATAGGTTGCCATTTCCTTCTCCAGGGGATCTCCCTATTTTTCAATTCTTTTAGTTTCTGTCATTTTGACTTACCTATGTGTTTGTATTTAAAGACGGTTTCTTATAAATAGCATTTAGTTAGGGCTAGCTTTCTAATTTAATCAGAAAATCCCTGTCAATTTATGTGGTTAACTGGAACTACAGTGTCAGTAAGATAGCTCCCAGCCACATGAGGCTTTGAAGAACTTGATATATCACTGGTCTGAATTGAGATGTAAGTGTAAGATACACATGAAATTTTATAGAACAAAATGCAAAATGTCTCATTAACAATTTTATATTGATTATATGTTGAAATAATACTACATTGCACGCTGCTGCCGCTGCTAAGTCAATTCAGTCGTGTCCGACTCTGTGCGATCCCATAGACGGCAGCCCACCAGGCTCCCCCGTCCCTGGGATTCTCCAAGCAAGAGCACTGGAGTGGGGTGCCATTTCCTTCTGCAATCTATATTGCATAGATGCTGTTAAATATATGATTAAAATTAACCTCATATGTTTCTTTTTCTTTTTTAACATGAGTACCAGAAAATTTTACATACTCTATTCACATTTTAGTTCTAATGAACTAAACAGGTTTAGACCACTTTTATTTAATTGTTAGTATGATTTTATTAAAATCTACCATCTTGCTGTTTGGTTTTTATTTTGTACTCTTTCCCTTTTTCTTCTCTTTCTCTGCCAGCTTTTGAATTAATTCACTATTTCATTTTTATACATTACTGGCTTATTACTTATAATTTTTAAAAGTTTTAGTGGCTTCCCTAGGGTTACATTGTAATATATTTAATGTACATGAAGGTACATTGCAGTAAATTATTTACCATGTGTGTGTTCTCAGTTGCTTCAGTCATGGTCGACTCTTTGTGACCCCACGGATCATAGTCCACCCACTCTGCCCATGGAATTTTCCCAGCAAGAATACTGGAGTGGGTTGCCAGGCCCTCCTCCAGGGGATCTTTCTGACCCTGGGATCGAACCTGAGTCTCCTGCGTCTGCTACATTTTCAGGAGGATTCTTCACCACTGAGCCACTGGGGAAGCCTCTTATTTACCACAGGCTTTTTTAAATTATGTTATACTTCTATTATACAGTATAAAAATCCTATAACAAGATACTTCCAAATCCTCCCTTCTTTTATGTTATTTTTGTCATACATTATACCTTTACATCTGCTATAAACTTGCAAGACATTGCTTCTATTTTTGCTTTAACAGTCAATAATTTCCTAAAGCAATTTAAAATAGGGAAATGTCTTTTATATTAACTTCATTTTAACTATTTCTGGAGCCCCCATTTCTTTGCATAGATCTAGGTTTTTGCATGGCATCATCTTCCTTCTACATGAAAATTTTCCCTTAACATGTCTTATAGCACAAGTCTGTTGACAATAATTTCATTCAAATTTCATTTTTATGAAAAAAATCTTTGTTTTCTTTATTTTGCTTTATTTTTGAAAAATATTTTTTCTAAGTAAATATTCTAGGTTGACAGTCTTTTCCTTTATTACTTTAAAAATGTCAATCCATTGTCTTCTGGTTTGCATTATTTCTCATGTAATATCTGCTTTAATCACCTCTATCCCCCAGTATGCCATGTGTGTTTTATCACTTGATACTCTCAAAGTTGTTTCTTTATTTTCAGTTTTACACATTTTGAATATGATGGGTGTAGGGTTATTTTTGTTTTGTTTTTTTGTTTTTGATACGTTGGGATTTCTTGGTATTTTCTGAGATTCTTAGTTCTGTGTTTGTCTTCTTTAACTAAGTTTGGCTTTTCTCTTTTCCAAGATGTATTTTATACCATTATCTCATTCTCTTCCTTCTGCAATTCCAGTTACACATATGTTAAACCTCTTGTATATTGCCCCACAGCTCTTGGATACTATGATTTAATTTTTCCGCTTTTTTTTTTCTCTTTGTGTTTTAGTCTGGATAATTTTTATTTAACCATTTTCAGATATTACATCGGAAATTATGCAAGCCAGAAGACAGTGCACTGATATCTTCAAAGTAATAAAGGAAAAAACTGTCAACCCAGAATATTTACAACCCAGATTATTTCCTGTGTTAAGTCAAGTGAGGAGAACATTGAAAGCATTCTCCATCTCTGTTGCTTTTAAAAAACATTCTAGCATTTTATTAGACTGTTTTGTGATTTTAACTTCTGTACTAAAATTCCCCCTTTGCTCATGTTTGTTGCCCACATTTCATAGTTCAGTTCAGTCACTCAGTCCTGTCCGCCTCTTGGTGACCCCAATGGACTGCAGCACACCAGGCTTCCCTGTCCATCACCAACTCCCAGAGCTTTCTCAAACTCATGTCCATTGAGTCAGTGATGCCATCCAACCATCTCATCCTCTGTGGTCCCCTTTCCTCCTGCCTTCAATCTTTCCCAGCATCAGGTAGTTATTTCATATTTCATAGTAGTTATTTTAAATTCCTTGCATGACTTTCAACCTTTACATCCTATCTGAGCCTAACTCTGTGAATTGCTTTGTCTGCTGAAAATAAGTTGCATTCTCTTCATTTTTTGTGTCTGATAATTTTTACTGAATACTAGACAGTATATGTGGGGCTTCCCTGGTAGCTCAGTTGGTAAAGAATTCGCTTGTGATGCAGGAGACCCCGGTTTGATTCCTGGGTCAGGAAGATCCCCTGGAGAAGGGATAGGCTACTCACTCCAGCATTCATGGACTTCCCTGGTGGCTCAGTTGGTAAAGAATCCGGCTGCAGTGTGGGAGACCTGAGTTCGATCCCTTATTTGGGAAGATCCCCTGGAGGAGGGCATGGCAGTCACTCTGGTATTCTGGCCTGGAGAACCCCCATGGACAGAGGAGTGTGTTGGGCTAGAGTCCATGGGGTTGCAAACAGTCGGTCATGACTGAGCACACAGACGGTGTGTATAGAGCAGTAGAAACTGAGGTAGATAATTATTTATACAGTTGACCTGTGAAAAACAAGGGAATGATGGATGTCAATCCTCCAAACAGTTGAAAATCTAAGTATCACTTTATAGTTGGTCCTCCATATCTGCAGTTCTGCATTCATGGATTTAACCAATTGCATGCAGATGGTGTAATACTGCAGGATTTGCTGTTAAAAAAAAATTCCACGTGTAAGTGAACCTGTACAGTTCAAACCCATGTTGTCCAAGGGCCAACTGTACATGGAAATAGGCACACTTATTCTATGGGCTTTCCAGGTGGTGCAGTGGTAAAGAATCTGCCTGCTAATGCAGGAGATGTAGGAGATGCAATTTCAATCCCTGGATCAGGAACATCCCCTGGAGGAGGAAATGGCAACTCACTCCAGTATTCTTGCCTGGAGAATCCCATGGGCAGAGGAGCCTGGCGGGTTATAGTCCATAGGGCCACAAAGAGTCGATCATGACAGCACACCCTCATGCACTTATAAGATCATGAATTTTGGATGTTGAGCCAATCTAGTCAGAAGTTGAATTAGGTTTTTGTTTTGCTATTTCTGTGATAACAATTTTCTTCCCACTGGTTTCAGTTTCCTCTAGCCTTACCTTATGATTAGAGCTGGAGACTCTGGGCTGAATGGTTTGAATTTTTGTTCCAATGTCCCTGAAATATTCTCAGCTTTTGATCTTTCCTGTATAACTATGCCACACTGGAGATCTTTCTCCACAATATTGCCTATTCCCCAGTGGTAATCAACCAGTCCATCCTAAAGGAAATCAGTCCTGAATATTCATTGGAAACACTGATGCTGAAGCTGAAACTCAAATCCTTTGGCCACCTTATGCGAAGAACTGACTCATTTGAAAAGACCCTGATGCTGGGAAAGATTGAAGGCAGGAGGAGAAGGGGATGACAGAGGATGAGATGGTTGGATGGCATCACCAACTCGATGGACCTGAGTTAGAGTAAACTCCGGGAGTTGGCGATGGACAGGGAGGCCTGGCGTGCTGCAGTCCATGGGGTCGCCAAGAGTCGGACATGACTGAGTGACTGAAACTGAACTGAATCTACTGTTGTTTAGTATTCAGTGTTTGCTATCTGCAGAGAGGGCAGGAAGTTTCGCTGTTGTCCTGATCAGCTCCGTCCTAGCTGTGCACCGTGAGCCTGGGTCTTTGTGGTGGGACTTTCTCACGTTCCTGTCCCTCTTCCTTATGACAGCCAAACTCTGCCTTGTATCCTTAGGGGGTCTTTTCAGGAGTTTCCAGATTCCCCTGCCCACTCCTCTACCTACCAGCAATATGACCCCCTAATGGTATCCACTGACCTAGGATCTGTGTCTGAGACTATTTCCTGCTTTTCTCTTAGAAGTAGAGAATATTTTTCTGTTACCCGTTCACCAGCCACGTGGCACTTTAGATGCGTCTTGGAAGCATCTGAGTTTGCTGCTTCTACCTCCATGACTTAGGCTATTATTTCCAGGGGTAAAAGTTTCCGGAGGTGCTTTATACCCCTTCCACAGCAGCTCCCAAACCCCTTCAGTGATCCTGCACCACTGAAGGAAGCCCTTTCTGGTCTGCTGTCCTGCCCACAATCTTTCTTGTGAGCACCCAGTGGAAATCCATGGAAAAAGGTTTGTGAGTCGGTGCGGACTCCTCGTGTCTATGGCTCCCAGGTATCTGTACTGTCATACTAGCCCACACTCAGCCTTTTTATCAATTTCTTACATTTTTAGCTGAATTCGTCTCACATGCTTCTGTGATCCATATCTTCTCTTTTTCCTATGCCATGCATTGATAAACCAGTTCTCATGTTCTCTCTCTCCTTGCAGAGCCTATCTGGTTTTGGATTTCAGACCTCATGGTTGCCCTGTAATCTTAGCTCTCTGATGGATTCAAGAAAACAAATGAATTTGTAACTCACTGTTAAAATGTTTTCTCATTATTATGACAGAAACAGCACTCTTTCCAACTTTCTACAAATGTACCAATAGAAAACAGAACTTTTCTTCATTATTAAAAGTTTCTTTTTTCTGGGTATAGAAATACAGGTTAAATTTTTTTGATTTATTTTGGTTTCATTTATTTAATGAAGTTCCTCCACAATCTTCTGGACTGTATGTTTTCCGATTAGAAGTTGGCAGTCATTTTTAACTTTGTTCCTTTTTTTTTTTAATTTGAAAAGCAACCATTTATTAGAACCAATATAAAAGTATGAAAAGAGGGAAAAGAGGAGGGTGGAAGATGGGGAGAGAATGAGGTCTATATCAGATGTCAATTGTGGAAATACATAAATTGACTACTTTTAAACATCTACAGTTAAAAGGCAAATACACACACACATATATGTATATCACTTATCAAAATAAATCAAAAGCAGACATGTTTGCTGAAATAAAACCAAGAAACACAACCAAAACACTCTCACAAACCAAAAAGTTTATAATGTGTCCTGTATCTCCACATGCTTTTGATATTTTTCTTATCAGTGATTTTTAGTAATTTGATTGTAACATGTCTTGATGTGCTTTTCTTCATGTTATACTTGAGGCTCATTGAGATTCCTGGATCTCTGGGTGTACAATTCTCATCAGAGCTGAAGAAATTTTGGCCATTGTTTTCTAAAATATTTTCTGTTTTGCCCTTTCTTTCTGGAACTCCAGTTATACATATCATATTAGATTGTTTGATATTGTCACAGAGCTCATTAGTCTTATGATTATTTAAATTTTTTCTATTACATTTTGGATAGTTTCTCTTGCTACGTCATCAAATTCACTCATTTTTTTCTGTAGTGTGTAAATACTATTAATCTCATTTAGTCACTTTTCATTTCAGATCATGTGTTCTTTTACACCTGGAAGTTCAACTTGTTTTTCTCTAATGCCTTCTATTTCTCTCTCTTCATGTTCTTGTTTTCTTTACCTTCTTGAACATGCAGCATATATTCATAGTGAACATATTAATATCCTTGTTAGCTAATTCTACTATCTTCTCATCTCTGGGTCTGTATCTATTGATTGATTTTTCTCCTGGTTATGGGTTGTACTTTCTACTCCTTTGCATATCTGGAAATATTTGATTGGATGCCAACAATATTAATGTTCACATTGCTAGATGCTGAATATTGTAGAATTCAAATATTGCTGGGCTTAGTTGCTTGAAATCAGCTTTAAAGATTTGCTTTTAAGCTTTGTGAAGCAGTATGAGCTAACGTGTTCCCATTACCGAGGCATCATCCTTCTGCAGAGTCTATTTAATGCCCCTAAATTAGGAGGTTGTTTCACTCTGGTTAGTTGGAATACAAACTATTGCTTGCCTGTGTGAGCTTAAGGATTGTTTAGCCTTCCTAAAGTACTTTTCTTCAGTCTCAGACAGCTCCTTTCATTTATTCACAAATCAGTATTCAGCCTCAAGACTTCTGGGGAACCCTTGAAAGACCTCTGTAGCTACCACCACCATCACCAAAAATATTCTCCAGTCTCTTCAGCATTTTGCTTCACAAATCCTAGCCACCTACATCTCTCTGAACTCTGAACTCTGTCTCTTCAACTGAGCAAGGCTGCCAGGCTATCTCTCACTCTTCCCAGTCTCTTAGCTGGGGCAATCAAAGGACTCACATTATTAGTCTGCCTTCTGTTAGGGATTAATAGCCTGTACTGCCTATTGTCTAAATGTCTAAAAATTGCTTGTCAGTTTCTAATTGTTAGTGGAAATCAATATACTTTCTTGCTCTATCATGTCTAGCAGTCATTGTAGTCAACTTAAAGCTTTGAAGGTGTAGAGAACATGGGAAAATGTATAGTTAAGTCACTCTAGTGGGAAAATAAAGTATTAATAGGAAGAAAGTAAAACTAGGGACCAAATCAGGTTAAGATGCTAGTAGTCCAAACAAGGCAGCAAGAGTAGAATTCTTGGCAGAAGACATTGGTAGGGAGTAAGAAGTGATGGATATATTAATAATAAATATTTAGAGCAATGAGGTGCAGTGACAGGATAAATTTGAGAAAGTCAAATGAGATAATGAGTACAAAATCATTTTAAAATATCCATATAAACATTTGTTGAAAAATTAGTTTGCCCAGCACTATGGTTAGGTTAAAGATCACATATATAAACCCGGTCTAAGAGAGGTAACAGACTTGTAACTATGGAAACAACATATGCGTGCTTCATGCCATGTTCCACTCTTTGTGACCTTAAGGACCATAGCCCATCAGATTCCTCTGTCCTTGGGATTCTCCAGGTAAGAATATTATTGTGGGTTGCTGTGCCCTTCTCCAGGGGATCTTCCTGACCCAGGGATCAAACCCAAGTCTCCTGCATTAGCAGACAGGTTCTTGACCACTAGTGCCACCTGGGAAGCCCATAAAAACCAACACAGGAACTGCCATGCTGAAAGTGCAATCAAAGTGCTATATTACATAAATAATAGAGCAAAAACAGCTGAAGTGAGACAAAGAAACCCTTAAAGAAGAGGTCATATTTGAGATAGTTCTTACAAGGCAGGTAGAAGTTTTCCAGGCAGATAAGGAAGGAAAGGACACTGCAGGAAAAGAATAATAGTGCTGGTGATGATAATAATAGGCATAGTGATTTCCGGGAACAACAACAGTTTCATTGTGAATGAAGTGCAGAATATGTTGGATAATCAAGGTAAATATCAAAATGTATCATTATTATATCTCTAAAGGATTGATTCTCTGGATATAGAAACCATGTGAAATGTATAAATAATTTTTGGTGATGCTTTGGTACTCAAAGTAAGCTCTGTGTCATTATTTACATACAACAGAAGAAGTCAATATTTATGCCTACTTGCAATCCAGGATACAACAAATGCAATTACTTAAAACGTCTGCATTCATGTACCAAATAATGTTCAGACAGTCCATACACATTAAAAGAAATAGAAGTAAATATGTGAAATGGCTCTAAGAAGTAAAGAAAATTTTATGTAGCATTCATTTCTTAAAGTTCCCTTTATGTGGGCGAATGTCACTGGAAATCACACATCAAAATAATTTTCTTTTTATTATTTGCCTCCGTATCCCTAAGCAACATATAGAGCACCTTCTTGATAATTCAGTGTTAAGCATTTTAATGTTCATTTTGACTGAATCTACCTGTTTTGTATTTGGAGTTCTCATCTTCTTGTGTGCCTCTTGTTCTTCCGTCAAGACCCTCTCTTTAGTCCTTTCCAGAAAATAAACCTTCCAATCTGTTGCTGTGTAGGAGAAGGTTAATCACTTGCAATGCAGAACGGAAAAGGTGCTGTGCTTGTAACTGCTTCTCAAAGAGATTTTCATTCAAGTCTGTTGTTGCCCAGCACTTACCTCCTCTATCAGAGGTGAAAGTGAAGTGAAAGTCGCTCAGTTGTGTCCGACTCTTTGTGACCTCATGGACTATACAGTCCATGGAACTCTCCAGGCCAGAATACTGGAGTGGGCAGCCTTTCCCTTCTCCAGGGGATCTTCCCAACTCAGGGATTGAACTCTGGTCTCTCGCATTGCAGGAGAATTCTTTACCAGCTGAGCCACAAGGGAAATTCTTGTCAGACACCAAATCCTGTGCCTTGGGGTTGGGGGAGGAGATGAGGGACAGGATTTTCTGAGTAAATCAGGCTGCCTCTTGGCTTCTCCCCATGGCAGCCTCAGCTCTCCTGAGACTGGTAATTAGTGGCCATTCATATGTCTTCTTCTAGCTTCCCATATTCTGGTGCTATTATTTTACTCTTGTTTTCTTTGTCCTTGTGGGTTTACACATTCTTTTTAAAAATCCACTTACTATTACTGTAGTGGTCTCCAGGAAGGAGCTAAAAAATGCATGTATTCAATACTTCCTCTTTAACTGGAAGTCCTTCAGTTCATGCTTTTTTAAAAAATGTTATGCCTGTGTTTTTTATAATACATGTAATATATTTGTATAATAATATGCATATCATTTATAAATAAAAATCTACTATGCCCCTGCTCAATTTCAATTATTATTTTTTCTTCTTATAGATAATGATATGAGATGATAAAGGTTTGAAGACCAGTACTTTGCTTGACCTCTAAATGGTGGAGTCCTCCAGGGCTCAGAGCTTGGCATTTTTCTCTTTCTGTGTTCCTACTCCCCCAGGGGATCTTACCTAATCCAAATGTCAGTGAAGCCAACATTTATATGTTTAGCCTAGTTTTCTGCATTCAGCTCCAGAAATACACATTCCCATTTGATATCCTCACCTGTATGTCTAATAGGTACCTCAAATTTAACATCCAAATCAAAGATCTTGATTGCCATAACCCCACACCCTCCACAGACTGCACCTTACCCAGGACACCAGTTATTCAGTGAAAAAGATGTATTAAATATCTATAGATTCCAAAGCCTGAGAATACAACAGTAAACCAAACTGAAAAGAATGCAGTCACACAGCTTACATCCTCCAGATTGGAGGGGTGAAGGAAGGAGGAGGAGACAAAGAAACTTTTAAAGTAAATAGGTAGCTTATTTGATGGTTCGATGGCATTTCCAACTCGACAGACATTATTTGAGCAAGCTCCAGGAGTTGGTGATGGACAGGGAAGCCTGCATGCTACAGCTCATGGGGTTGCAAAGAGTCGGACACGACTGAGCCACTGAACTGAACTGATGTACCTTATGTTTGTATTTGTCCACTTTTATCCAGGTTAAGTGCTGTTGAGAAAAATAAAGCTAAGCAAGTGGAGTGGATAGTCTTGAGTGTGTGTTCTCTGTTATCTCTTTTTTCCAGCTTCCAAAATGCGGTCATTAGTGTCTCCTCTTTTGCTCTCTTTATCTTTTTGAGTCCATGGGCTTAAAATACAGTCATTAACTGCTGTTTAGTGGAGTTCGAAGACAGTGCTGAGGAACGTGCATATGTTCAATCCCCCATTTTCACTTAGAAGATGAAGTGTAAAGGGTATGTCTTCAGGAGAAAATGATATTCAGGCAGAAACCTGCAAGCAGTGAGGAAGTAAGTGAGGAAGTAAGCCATGCAGATATCTAAAAAAAGAGCATCCCAGATGGAGGCAGTTGCAAGTGAGAAAGGTCCTAATGTGGGCGTGTGCTTAATGCGCTCAAGGAACAGCAAGGGGCCTAGGGATGCCAGAGTGAAGCTGATGGTAGGATGGAGAGGGAAGGCGATTTTAGCAAAGAGTGGTAGAGAGGTGGCGAGGGGCTGGGTCATTTATTGGAGGCCATGGTAAGGATTTTGAATTTTATTCAGAATGAAATGGGAAGGCTTTTGATGATTTTAAGCAGACACCATTAAATTACATTTTAAAGATATCACTCTGACTGCTGTACAATATCTTGTAGGGAGATGAGGGCAGAAACTGAGACATCAATTAGGAGTATATCAGCAAGAGATGCTGCTGCTGCTGCTGCTAAGTCGCTTCAGTCGTGTCTGACTCTGTGCGACCCCATGGACTGCAGCCTACGAGGCTCCACCTTCCCTGGGATTCTCCAGGCAAGAACACTGGAGTGGGTTGCCATTGCCTTCTCCGGAGATGATGAAGACTTGAGCTAGAATGGTGGCCATACATATGGTGATGTTGCTGGTGAATTTGAGGTTCTTGCTTCATCATGAAAGAATCTGAAGACAAAGTGATAGGTAAGCAGGCAGAGTGTGGGCCATCTCAGAAGGGGAGAGAGAGAGACAGCTTTGAAATATGGCATGGTTAGTTTTTATGGACTGGATAATTTCATAGACTAATGAGTGGGGGGATTATTCCAATTATTTGGGGGAAGGGGTAGAGATTTCCAGAGATTGAACCAATGCCCATTTTTGGCCTTTTATGGTTAGCCTCAGAACTGGTATGGAGTTGGTGGATGTGTCATTTAGCATGCTTATGTATTACAATGAGCATATAATGAAATCAAATCTTCCACCATCTTGGACCTATTTGGTTCTAACCAGTCTCTGTCATGTCCTGTGGCTATATCCTTCTTTTAATGATTGTGCCCTGCCCTTCCCTCCTGTTTCAGTGAGAAATGGTATGCCTCTGGATATGCTTTGAAGTTAGAGTGAATGAACAGAATTTTACTTCTGGATTCGGCAACAGAAGAGTCAAGCACATTTCCAAGTTTTTGACTTGAACAAATGGAATTGATAGTGTTACTGAAATGATAATGGCTATAAGTGGAACAAGTATTTGGGGGTGGAGATCATGGGGACAGGGGCTCAACTAGACATGCTAAATTTGAGATAACTGTAAGACAACCAAATGGTGATGCCAAGTGGTAGTCTGGGGTTTGAGGGACTGTGTAGGTGGAAGATACTAATTAAGGCTCATCAGTGTATGAACAGGGTTTAAAGCCACAAGGCTGAATTAGATAAACAGGGAGGGAGAGTGGATAGAAAAAGTGTAGAGCTCCAACCACCAAGATCTGAAAGGTTCACATTTACTGATGTGAAGATGTTGAACTCACTGAGGAGAAGAAATAGAGTGGCCAGTGAGATAGAAAGAGAAGAGTGGATGGTGCCTGGAGGGAAAACGAGGTTGTTTCAAGAAGAGAGTGATGGACTGTGTTAAATCTGCTAGGAAGTTAAATTCTGCTAAATATGAAGTCAGAAAAATGATCATTAGATTAATAGTTTGGAGGTCACTGATGACTTTGACAAGGATAACTTCAGTGGAACAGAGGGAGTGCAAGCTTAACTAGAGTGCTACAGATGCTGGCTGATGATGCAGGAAAGATAGGCATTATTGTTGAGGCAATGTTCACAATTAGGCAAGAAAGACGGGATTCAGAGTTCAAATGGAGATGGTGGGTTTAGATGGAAGACCAGAGATAATGGAGAAAGGGCAGAAAGGGCCATTTTAAGTAAGTTGGCAGATATAGTCAGAGACATGGAAGCTCACTTTTCACTGAAATAGAAAGCAAGATCATGATCAGCTGAGAAGATGGAGAGTGGAGAGGTAACGAAGGTTAAGGGAGAGAAAAGAACATATAAAATAGTTACTGAGGTGAGCAGAATGATGAATTACCCAGATGTTAGAGAAGGATTGCATGGCAGGACAAAGGCCCATTTGAAGTTTGAGGTCCTGAAGTGAGATCAGTCAGCTTGCACATGTGCTTTTTCTCCATTCATGTTGCGTTGCTCGGGTGCAGATGAAGAGTCAATGGAGATATTTTCAACCAGGTTTGTGGTTTTTCCAGGTAAGTTTGATGGAGAGGTGCAAGGGATTGGCCATCTCAGCAAACGTCCTGTTAATCACTTGGTTGCTCCTCTGTAAGTATGGGTCAACTTTCATTCTTTCCTTTTTTTCATTTACCACAACCATTTCATCAGTAGATCCTGTTGTTACATCCACTATATGTCTGTCTCTATCACCTTTTCTCCATCCCCATGGCCACCACCTTGGCTTAGTCACTTGTCTCCTTTCGGTGCTAGGGTCTTGACTGTCTAACTGGTCTACCTGCTTCAATTCTTACTACCTGGCTATGCACCTTCCACACAGCAGCCAGAGTCACCTTCTAACATCTTCATCAAATTATATAGTCCCTTATTTCAGCCTTTACTGACTTCCCACTGAACTTCTGTTTTAATCCAAATGATGGCCGCCAGGATCTTTGCTCCTCTGCCTGGTTCACCAACCTCCTCTAGCACAGCTTTCTTTGATGACCACCGTACTCCACCCACACTGGCCTCATCTCTGATTTTCAGACATGCATGCTCTTTTTGTCTCAGATTGATGAAATTATTTCTTCTTCTACCTGAAATGCTCTTCCTCTGGCTCTTTTAATTGGTCACTTCTACTCGTTTTTCAAGTCTCAGATCAAATGGTAACTTTCTCAGAGATTTCCCTGAGTTCAGTATTCAAAGCATTTTTACCAATAATCACATCACTCCATTTGTTTTAGAGAGTTACACATCTGAAATCATGTTTAAACATTTGTTTACCTGTATATCCCCATTGAGACGAGGTCCTAGACTCCTCTCTGTCTCTTTCATTTTCCCGTTTAGTCTTAGAGCAGTGGTTCTCAAATGTATTCATCTCAAAGACTTTCCACTCTCTTTTTATTTTGCCCACACCATACAGCATGTGAGATCTTACTGCTCTGACCGGAGATTGAACCTGTGCCCTCAGCAGTGAAAGTACAGAGTCCTAATCACTGGACTGCCAGGGAATTCCTAGGGTCTTTTCACTCTTAAAAGCCACTTAGGAATCCGAGGAGCTTTAGTATAGGTGAGTTATATCTATTATTTTCTACTACACATCAGAAATTTAAACTGATAAATTTAGAAAATTATTTATGTATTCCTTTATTTAAAAACAATAATAAATCTACTACATGTTAACACAAATAACATTTTTATGAAAAATAATTCTATTTTCTAAAACAGAAAATATCATGAGAAGAATAGTATTCTTCATTTCTGCAAATACATTTAGTGTCTGGTTTAATAAAAGACATGTGTATTCTCATATCTGCTTCTGCATTCAATCTGTTGTCACATGTTTTCTTGGTTGAAATATATGAAGAAAATCTGTCTTTACGCTGACATATAGTTGGAAAGGGAAGAATATTTTATAGGCTTTTCAGATACTTGTGTACAGATGTCATCAACTTACAATAGGGTTATGATCCAAAAAATTCATTGTAAGATGAAAATATCATAAATCGAAAATGCATTTACTACATCTAACCTATTGAATATCATAGCTTAGCCTAGCCCACCTTAGATGTGTGCAGAACACTTACAGTAGCCTACAGTTGAGCAGAATCATCTAAAACAAGCCCTGTTTTATAATGAAGTTTGAATATCTCATTTAATTCATTGAATACTGTATGAAAGTACAAATGGAATGGTTCTCTGAGTAGAGAACGATTATAAGTATATCAGTTGTTTGCTCTGGTGATTTTGTGGCTGACTCGGAGCTGCAGCTCACTGATTCTGCCCAGCATCTCTAGAGAGTATCATAGGTCAGGCATATCCTGGCTCAGGAAAAGAAAAAAACTCAAAATTCATAGCATAGTTTCTACTGAATGTGTATCACTCCCCATCGTCATAATGTCTAGAAACTGTAAGTTGAACCATCAAAAGTCATGGACCATCTGTATATGCTTAAAGTAGTTCCTTAAAGGACAGTTGCAACATGCGATCTGAAATCACATCAATTTAACTTTTCATTGTGCATTAAAATTCATTGGTCTATTTTGAAATTTGAATGGATCAGTTGCCACTGAATGATTTTGTAACTTCATGCATTGGCTATCTACTAACTAGTTTATGAAGATTTTTCGAATGTGACACAGTTTATTAGGCAATATCAAAAAATCACATTTGTTCTAATCTCATCAGAAAGTCCTTAAATATTGGGAAGTCATCAAGCTCATGGTGATGGATAAAAATTCTCCAAAATTCTAATTTTCATTTGGAAGCTTAGCTTTTATTGGCATCATCTAATGCTTCTTTTGAAATGAAATATTCACTTTTCTCATTTTTTGAGAAAATATTTGCCAAATATCAAGTCTGATAATCATAGTTTGTCAACCAGTCATTTTTTCAATTATTTTTTTAAAAAAACTTTATTACAGTATAGTTGCTTTACAATTTTGTATTAGTTTCTACTTAAAACAAAGAGAATCAGCTAAACATAAACATATGTGCTGTGCTGTGCTTAGTCACTCAGTCCTGTCCGACTCTTTGCGACTCCATGGACCGCAGCCTGCCAGGCTCCTTTGTCTATGGGATTCTCCAGGCGAGAATACTGGAGTGGGTAGCCATTCCCTTCTCCAGGGGATTTTCCCAACCCAGGGATCGAATCCAGGTCTCCCGCATCGCAGGTGGGATTCTTTACCATCTGAGCCAAACATACATATAGCTCTTCCTTTTTTAATTTCAATCTCATTTAGGTCACCATAGAGCAATGAGTAAAGTTCCCTGTGCTGTACAGTAGGTCCTCATTAGTTATCTGTTTTATACACAGTATCAGTGGGATGAATTAGGAGTTTGGGATTGACATATATACAATATCTTTTCAATTTTTAATGATATTCTATGAAAAAACTAACTCAGCTTTTAAATGATAGCAAAAGTCCTTTTCCTCAAGATGATCATTATATTTCAATATGTATACTTTCCATTTTGTCACAAAATATGAAAAAAAATATTCAAGCATCAGATTTGATAAAAGTAATAATCTTATTGCCTCATCAAGGAAATTCTTAATATCACTGGTGTTTTTAACTTTGCTACTATGAATGCATGTCAGTGAAGAACACAATGACTGTGGGACCGTTTGGTGCTATGGCCTTGATTCATGCTAAGACTCTAGCAGTTTTACTCACTATTGCTTTTGTACCATCCATGTAAATGTAAACACTGGGAAAAGCAAATAAATCTTAGAATTGTTATGAATATAATTTTATTTCACAGACCTCTTGGAAGGGTCTCAGGGATCCACAGACCATACGAGAACACATAATAGCCTGCCAAATTTCAAAAGTAGGAAGTCTTCATAAAAATTCTGTAACATAAGCTTCCGGTTCAAGATGGTGGAACAGAAGGACGTGCACTCATCTCCTCCTATGAGAGCACCCAAATTTCAACTAGCTGTTGAACTGCCATTGACAGAAGGATGCTGAAACCACTAAAAAAAAGATACTCCATGTCCAAGACAAAGAAGAAGCTACAGTGAAATGGTAGGGGGTGCAATCACGATAAAATCAAATCCCATACCCACCGGGTGGGGAAACCACAAACTAGAAAACAATAATACCAAACAAGTTCTCTCAGGATTCTGAAGGTTCTGAACACCACATGAGGCTTCCTAGCCTGGAGAGCCGACAAAGGAACTGGGAATCCCCAGGGAATCTGACTTGAGGGCCAGAGGGATTTGATTATAGGACTTCCAGAGGACTGGGGGAAGTGGAGACTGCAGTCTTAGAGGACACAAACAGAATTTTGTGTCCCCAGAGGAGGGGAGCAATGACCCCACAGGAGACTGAACCAAAACTACCTGCTAGTTGAAGGGCCTCCTGTGGATGTATGGCTTGGCAGGGGCTCACCAGAGGGATGGGAGCACTGGAAGGTCCCCTTGGCGTGAACCCTCTTGCAGTTCACCATTAACTCTACCATAGAGCCTGTAGACCCCAGGGCCAAACAACTACAAGGGAGGTAGTGCAACCCCACCCATCAAGCAGATAATTGGATTAAGTCTCTTCTGAGCAAGGCCCTACCCATCAGAGCAAGACCCAATTTTTCCCGTCATCAGTTCCTCCCATCAAGAAGTTTGCACAAACCTCTTAGCCTCATCCATCAGAGGGCAGACAGAAGAAGCAAGAACTATAGTCTTACAGCAGCTAAAACAAAAACCATATTACAGAAAGTTAATCATGATGAAAAAGCAGAAAGTTGTGTCCCAGATGAAGGGACAAGATAAAACCCCAGAAAAACAACCAAATGAAGTGGAGATAGGCAGTCTTCCAGAAAAAAAGAATCTCAGAATTCTTTTGATATGTGAATGATGATAGTGATACTGAAGATGATCCAGGATCTTGGGCAAAGAATGGAGGCAAAGATTGAGAAGAGGTGAGAAATGTTTACCAAAGACCTACAAGAAATAAAGAAAAAACAAACAGAGATAAATAATATACTAGAAGGAATCAATAGCAGAATAACTGAGGCAGAGGAATGGACAAATGACCTGGAGGACAGAATGGTGGAAATCACTGCCACAGAACAGAATATAGAAAAAAGGATGAAAAAAAAAATAAAGACAGCCAAGATATCTCTGGGGCAACATTAAATACACCAACATTCACATTATAGGGGTCCCAGAAGGAGAAGAGACCTGAGAAGATATTTGAAGAGATAATAGCTGAAAACTTCCCTAACATGGGAAAGGAAATAGTCAACCAGGTCCAGGAAGCACAGAGAGTCCCAGGTAGGAGAAACCCAAGGAGGAACACACCAAGACACAAAGGAATCAAACTGACAAAAATTAAAGACAGAGATAAAAATACTAAAAGCAACAAGGGAAAAACGACAAATGGCATACAAGAGAACTTTCATCAGGTTCTCAGCTGATTTCCCAACAGAAGCTACAAGCCAGTAGGGAATGGCACGAAGTGGTGAGAGGGAAGCACCTACAACCAAGAATACTCTACCCAACAAGACTCTCATTCAGATTTGATGGAGAAATCAGAAGTTTTCCAGGCAAGCAAAAGTTAAGAGAATACAGTACCACTAAACCAGCTTTACAACAAATGCTACAGGAAACTCTCTAGGCAGGAAACACAAACGAAGGAAAAGACCTACAGAAAATAAACCCCAAAAATTAAGAAAATGGTAATAGGATCATACATATTGATAATTACCTTAAGTATAAATGGATTCAATGCACCAACCAAAAGACACAGACTGGCTGGATGAATGAAAACATGTACAAGTGTGCAGTTCCACTTAGCACATCACTCTGCTTGACCCACCCCTCAAACTGCATGCAATTATCTTATACTGTATTTTATATTATATAATATATATTATATCTATATTTAAATTATTTTATATGTTAGTCATGTTCCCATTATGGCTTGCAATTGTAATTACCTTTTATTTTTTGTCTGGCTATTGATTGTGAAAACTGATAAACATCTTTTACTATTGTGATTATGTAACTATTACTCAGTACCATTGTATCATGATTGGCCAACAGAAAAATAACAGAACTCTATAATACTAGGACTATATATTACTCCATACTACTAAAACTAGAATCCAATAGAAAAACCTGCAATCACTTTTTAAAATCCAGATGTATATCAGAATTATCTTGAAATTTTTTGAAAATTACAAATGCTAAGATATTCCTTTTTTTCACCAGACCTTCAGATACATTTCTAATGAGCAGTCATGTTTAAAAACAACTGGCTATATGATGATCTTTTACTTTTATCTAGTTTGTTTCACTTTTTCTATTTCATATTCAGTGCTCCCATTTCATTTAGTTTATATTCTCCAATTTCTCCATCTCTTCATTTTTTTTGATGTTCTTTCTCAAGCCTTTATCAAATGTAGTAGAAAAGCATATATACATATGTATAATATGTATATTTTAGACAACTTATGAATTTTTGCCTAACTAAAAAATTATGACATGTTGATTCCACTTGTTTGACTTAGTATGAATAGAATGCTAGATTTCTAATTAAAAAATAGATATGCAACAAGCAACAAAGGTTTACTGTATAGCACAGGGAACTATAGTCAATATCTTGTAATAACCTATGATGGAAAATAATTTCAAAAATGTTATATGTATATTTGTATAACTGAATCACCTTGCTATGCACCTGAAACATTGTTAAGTCAACTATACTTCAATAAACTATACATATATTTAAAAATTTTGTAATATAAATGTGGGACTTGATAATTCAAATACTTGAGTGCATTATTATTGGCTCAGCAACTCTTTATTCTAAAAATAATTAGGCCTTAGAATTTATCACTTTTGAAGCATTTCATGAGAAAAAAAGAAATCATTTAATCGAAAGTACGTATCAATATCTATCTTTACAGATCCACTGTGTAGACACTGCACAGATAAAGTTAAACAGATCTTGTCTTGAGTTTACAAACACTCCAGACACAAAGGGCATGAACAGGGCTAGTATTGAACATGTACATCAAATTATTTTAATAATGCCAAATTGTAAAGAGACAACCACATGTTAGGTGTGTGTGTGTGTGCGTGTGTGTGTGTGTACTCAGTCACTCAGTCGGGTCTGACTCTTTGCAACACCATGGACTGAAGTCTGCCAGGCTCCTCTGTCCATGGAATTTTCCAGGCAAGAATACTGGGATTGAACCCAGATCTCTTGTCTCCTGCACTTGCAGATGGATTTACCACTTTACCACTAGCACCACCTGGGAAGTCCTCATATTAGATGAGATATCATTAGTGACTTAGCCTCCTAATACCAAACAGCATTAAAAAAGATCTGAATAAATGGAGATCTAGTTCATGCATATAGATGGAGTGACTTGACAGAGTAAAGATGTCAACTATCTCTGAATTACTCTGCAACCCCAATCCAAATGTCAGCTGAAACAGACAAAAGATGAATAGAATAGATGTAACAATAGATAAAGGAATAACAGGTATAGCAATACTATAAAGGGAACTCCTGGAATCAATAAGACTGAAAGCCCTAAAGAGATGGAAATATATATGAGTAAATAACAAGTATATTTTATCAGTTAGTAGAGAAGAAAATCAACAATGAGATACTATTTTACATCCACAAGATAGGGGAAGATTGCCCACTTCTGTAATGCTAAGTGTTGATGGGGAAACAAGAACTCTTTCACACTTGGACACTGCCATCCCGGAGGACAATCTGACACAGTAACTGCACTTGTACCAATTATCTATGATTATCCAACCACACCCCTAAAGGAAAAGGGAAAGAGAGAAGCTTATAGAAATAGAAGCACATAAGGGAATATATTTTTCACAACATTGTGGAAGCAGGAAATTGGAAATGACCTTGATGTCTACCACTAGAGGAAAAAAGCTGTGGATGCACCCTCCTGAACGTGACATAGCAGACAGAAACACCGCAACTCTTAAGAACATAACGTTTGGTGAAAATGGAAGAAAAAGAGTGAAATCTATGTATATAAATTTAAAATATACAGGAAAAAACTATAATTGAAAAAGACACATGTACCCTAATGTTCATTGCAGCACTATTTTATAATAGCTAGAACATAAAAGCAACTTAGATGTCCATTGACAGATGAATGAATAAAGAAGCTGTGATATACATATACAGTGGACTATTACTTGGCCATAAAAAGGAACACATTTGAGTCAGTGCTAATGAGGTGGATGAACCTTCAGCCTATTATACAGATAAAGTAAGTCAGAAAGAGATATACAAATAATATATGATATAGATATCACATATTAGCACATATATATATGGAATCAAGAAGGATGGTACTGATAAACTTATCTGCAGGGCAACACTGGAGATGCAGACATGGAGGACAGACTTATGGACATGGGGGTGGGGGAAGGAGAGGGTGGGATGAATGGAGAGAGTTCGTGGAAACACATACACTACCATATGTAAAACAGACAGTGGGAATTTGCTGTGATAACCTAGAGGCGTAGGATGGGGTGGGAGGTGGGAGGGAGGTTCAGGAGGGAGGGGATATATGAATAATTATGGCGGATGCGTGTAGATGTATGGCAGAAACCAATGCAATATTGTAAAGCTTTTATCCTTCAATTAAAAATAAATAAATAAAACATATATACATACACACAAACAAAATGACACCACATATTTTCAAAGATGTATTTAAACTTAAGAATGTACATTAAACACATTAGAGCAGTTACCTGTTGGGGAGTGGAATATGTGAGTAACCAATTTGATAAAGGGAGGAAATCCATTTAAAATTACTTTTTTGCCTTGCCCAGATCAATGACGATACGGTGCCATGAATAAAAAGTTAGATTAATTCAACCTCTGCATCTACCCCACCCTCCTCTAAAAAAGATAAGACAAAAAAAGAAAAGAAAAATCTGTACATTATAGGATGGTAACAAATTCACATGGTATGCATTAACAAGAATAACTACAAAAACTTGCTACCTACCAATTTTATGATTAATCAGGAAAATTAGCCAGAGAACTGTAAAATTCTTGAGAAATAAAAGATCTCAGTAAAAGGTTTTCTAGTTTCCTGATTGCAAGTATATCTGTTCCCTGTTGATTTGTGTCTATTCATCTTTGGGAAAGTCATCAACAAAATAGCCTCCACATCTTTTAACAGCCTGTTTTAATATTTAACAAACAACCCTATCAGTAAATTCTTTCTTATTCCGTACTGTATCTCCAGTTTCTTTCCAGTCATTTCTTAGAGAAGATGGGTAAAAATGGTCTACATTTTTGTTATGATAATGTCTCATGTATTAGGAGGCTATTATTATCTCCAGACTAATTAATTCCAACTCCTTCCACCTGTTCTCTTGGGTCTTATTTATTCACCACTTTAATCATACTATTAAAATACTCTGAACTTCTCCACTTTGCAGCATCCTCAAGGTGAGGTGACATAAACTGAATGAAATACTAACTCCACAATGGCCCAATGTGTGACTAATTGAGAGAGAAATGATTTCCAATCATTGCTATTACCGTGAGTCCTTAAAGAAAATAACTAGTGGCTGGGAAATCTCATCAACCTTTTCTTTATGCATTTTAAATATAACAATCCCTTTACACGTATAAATGTTATTGTTACAAAGCACTGTCTTATTTGATCTTCCAACAACTCAATAATGACAGGAAAGGTGTCCTGATTCTCACAGCATAGATGAGTAACGTAAAGTGTGAAGAGGTTAAAGTAACTTGCCTGAGGTCACTGAGCTCTTAGGCACTGGAGGTGGGACTTCTGATTCTAAGCATGTAGGAAGCAAGCTTGATTTCAAGCCTGTGAAGAGCTTGAATGGGAGGCAGCGTAGAGCAAGAGAGAACACTAACTTGCCGCCCGAGGCCTTGGACTGAGACTCGAGCTCTGCCACGGGTAGCCGTGTGACCAAACAGGGATAATAATAGGGTTGATGTGAACATTGTGGTTAAGGTGTCATGAACTCTATAAAATTTTGATTTTCATGTTTTCTTTGTTCTGATGATTTGAATACCTCTGACTTTAAGAAGTTACTCCAAAATAATCTTCCTTTTCTTCTCTGTTCCCACATCACCAGTTTAATAAATGTATTTCTTTTTAATTTATTTTTAATTGGAGGATAACTGCTTTACAATATAGTGTAGGTCTCTGCATGGGTTTGATCCCTGGGTCAGGAAGATCCGTTGCAGAAGGGCATGGCAACCCACTCCATATTCTTGCCTGGAGAATTCCATGGACAGAGGAGCCTGGCGGGCTGCAGTCCATGGGGCCACAAAGAGTCAGACACGACTGAGCGACTGATACTTTCACTTTCTGCCATATATCAACATGAACCAGCCATCGGCATACATAGGTCCCCTCCTTCTTAAAACTCCTTCCCATCTCCTGACCCATCCCATCTCTCTAGGTTGTCACAGAGCACACAGTTGAGCTCCCTACATCATACAGCTTTACTGGTTATTTTACATATGATAATGTACATGTTTCCATGCTACTCTCTCAATTCGTTCCACCCTCTCCATAAAAAAGAAAGCACTTAAGTCAGTCTTAATGAGGTGGGTGAACGGAGAGTCTAATATACAGAGATAAGTAAATTAGAGAAAAATTAATATTGTTACTTAACGCATATATAGAGAATCTAGAAAGATGCATTGATGAACCTATGTGCAGAGCAGCAATGGGGACAGAGGCATAGAGAACTCACTGTGGACACAGTGGGGGAAGAAAATATGTTTCTTTTGATGTTATCAGTTGTTTGGTTTTTCTTCCCCTTCCGCCTGGAGCAACATTCTCTTGCTCCTGTTGTGTTTTAGCTATTCATTAACAAAATTGGGACGCTAGGAAACACATTTGCTTTGACACTTTTGTCATTCCTTAGATTATGTAATCAGTCTCAAAATACTAATCAACTATGGACAGAAAATGAAAATCATTAGATATTTGTGCTCCCTGATATTTGTGGGTTTTGAAGCAGTAAAAGAGAGGATTAAATGACCACAGGCATTGAGAGAAAAATAACTAGTATCACTGTAAGCTATGCAGGACAGGGAAGCCTGGTGTGCTGCAGTCCATGGGGTCACAAAGAGTCAGACATGACCTAGCAACTAAAAAACAATGACTTTTTAAAACTTTAAAAGTTAGTCATTGGAGAGCAGAATTTCAGAATGTGTCAGTGATCAACTACTACAATACTGTCTTTATTTCATTGAACATAACTGCAATACTTTACAGAATACAACTGTAGTGGAGGTGATAGAATTCCAGCTGAGCTATTTCAAATCCTAAAAGATGATGCTATTTAAGTGCCGCACTCAATATGCCAGCAAATTTGCAAAACTCAGCAGTGGCCACAGGACTGGAAAAGGTCAGTTTTCATTCCAACCCCAAAGAAAGGCAATGCCAAAGAATGTTCAAACTACTGCACAATTGCACTCATCTCACAGGCTAGCAAAGTAATGCTCAAAATTCTTCAAGCCAGGCTTCAGCAGTACGTGAACCGAGAACTTCCAGAACTTCAACCTGGATTTAGAAAAGGCAGTGGAACCAGAGATCAAATTACCAACATCTGATGGATCATAGAAACAGCAAGAGAATCCCAGAAAAACATCTACTTCTGCTTCATAGACTACGCTAAAGCCTTTGACTGTGTGGATCATAACAAACTGTGGAAAATTCTTAAAGAGATGGGAATACCAGAACACCTGACCTGCCTCCTGAGAAATCTGTAAGCAGGTCAAGAAGCAACAGTTAGAACCGGACATGGAACAACAGACTGGTTCTAAATCAGGAAAGGAATACGGCAAGGCTGCATATTGTCACCCTGGTCATTTAACTTCTATGCAGAGTAAATCATGTGAAACGCTGGACTGGATGAAGCACAAGTTGGAATCAAGATTGCCAGGAGAAATATCAATAACCTCAGATATGCAGATGACACCACCCTTATGGCAGAAAGTGAAGAAGAACTAAAGGGCCTCTTGATAAAAGTGAAAGAGGAGAGTGAAAAAGCTGGTTTAAAACTCAACATTCAAGAAACCAAGATCATGGCACCTGGTCATGTCACTTCATGGCAAACAGATGAGGAAACAATGGAAACAGTTACAGACTTTATTTTCTTGGGCTCCAAAATCAGTGCAGATGGTGACTGCAGCCATGAAATTAAAAGACACTTGCTCCTTGGAAGAAAAGCTATGACAAACCTAGATAGCATATTAAAAAGCAGAGATATTACTTTACTGACAAAGGTCTGTTTAGTCAAATCTATGGTTTTCCCAGTAGTCATGTATGGATGTGAGAGTTGGACCATAAAGTAGGCTGAGCACCAAAGAATTGATGCTTTTGAACTGTGGTGCTGGAGAAGACTCTTGAGAGTCCCTTGGACAGCAAGGAGATCAAACCAGTTAATCCTAAAGGAAATCAGTCCTGAATATTCAGTGGAAGGACTGATGCTGAACCTGAAGCTCCAATACTTTGGCCACCTGATGGGAAGAACTGACTCACTGGAACCCTGATGCTGGAAAAGATTGAAGGCAGGAGGAGAAGGGGACAACAGAGGACGAGATGGCTGGATGGCATCACCAACTCAATGGACATGAGTTTGAGCAAGCTCCAGGAGTTGGTGATGGTCAGGGAGGCATGGTGTGCTGCAGTTCATGGGGTTGCAAAGACTCACACATGATCGAGTGACTGGACTGACTGACCATAGTATTTATATGGGCTTCCCAGGTGGCACTACTGGTAAAGAACCCACTGGCCAATGCAGGAGACACAAGAGATTTAGGTTTGATCCCTGGGTCAGGAAGATCCCCTGGAGTAGAAGATGACAACCCATTCCAGTATTCTTGCCTGGAGAATCCCATGGACAGAGGAGCCTGGCAGGCTACAGTCCATAGGGTCAGCTTTTTGACTCTTTAGTCAAACACAAATGAAGTAACTTAACACGCACACACATAGTACTTATACACCAGATTTTCCCACCTAGAGCGTCACAAGCCTTCACAAATTATAAACGATGTGTAAACTTTATCTTTTGCTACATAGGGAACTTCTGGAAGTGTCTATCTAACACTCCTCTTCTTGAATCTATGATAATATATGTTTCCATGCTACTCTCTCAACTCGTCCCACCTCTCCATCCCCTACTGTGTCCACAAGTTTGTTCTCTATCATTCCCTTCTTCAAGAAAATCCTCTCTTTCTATCCACATAATTAACATTAGCCCAGGGCCTCTGTCTATGTTTCCAGAGTGTTCTGAGGCTCAGTGATTCCTGACTTATGGGTGATTTGGTTGTTCAATACTTCCTTGGATTACAGGAGCCGGTTTATTTTTTCTTTTGCATTAATGTGGTAAAAACTGAGACCTCTCTCACCATCCAACTAATATCTGCTACAACTAAGGTTCCCATGGTTGAGGTGATATCTCTCAGATGGGATGCTGAGCTGAGTTGGTCATGTGGAAAAGTGCAGAATAGAAAGCATCATTAAGTTGGCAACAAAGAAAAAAATCATTGAGCTTGAGAAGATGCAAAAACTTTATCTAGTGAGTATTAGAGAGTAAATAGTCAGGGCACCAGCAATCTAGTATTGAAAGAACCATTAAGCGAACTGTCTGAAAACTGTCTCTGCTTTTATAGACACTACAAGATATTATTATAAAGTTGCCATTGATTGTGTTGTAATTATTGCTCACATTAACTTTGCTTCAAGTCTTTAACTGTTTCAATGTGCTGCCACAGCTAATATGCAAAAGTGTGACAGGAACATGAAGCCTTGGGGACTCAGACTGACACACAAAAATAGAAAAGAAAGAAGCGGAAATGTTACCATATTTTCTCAATTCTAGCCTTCTCTCTTCACATTTAATGTGTCTAGGGTTGGAATATATTTTATAGAGATGTTTTCTTAAAACCCTGCCAGTGTCAGGAGGCAAAAAAAAAAAAAGTATGTTGTCGTTGTCTGTGTTAGTTGCTCAGTCATGTCTGACTCTTTGCAACCCCACGGACTGTAGCCGTGTCTCCCCTCTCCATGGAATTTTCCAGGCAAGAATCCTTGAGTGGGGTGCCATTCCCTTCTCCAGTGGATCTTCCCAACCCAGGGATCAAACCCAGGTCTCCCGCACTGCAGGCAGATTCTTTGCTGTCCAAGCCACCAGGGAAGCCCTGGTGTCATTGTCTGCACATGTGCAAACTTGTGTTTCAAGAAAATCTGTTCAACTTGTTATTTACTGTTGAATTTTAAGTTAAATGAGGACCTTGTTTATATGCAGTGAAAGTCTCTCACTGAAGCATTGGACATTTATCTGTCAAAAGCTCCAGCTGGCTTTTAAGAGAGGTAATTTTTAATTTACAAAAAAAAAAAAAACCACACACACACACACACACAAAACGAAACCCCTATGATTTTACCCAAACAGAAAGCACAGGGAAAACACTGGTATTCCTCAATATGCCCAGAGTCTTCTGTCAGGTTTTAAGATGTTAAAGAGGCAAAGGTCTGAACAGGAATTATGAAATGTTGTGGGTCACTAAAACCGACTTCCTTAGATGTCAAACCTGATGCAAAGAGCAGAATCATTGGAAAAGACCCCGATGCTGGGAAAGATTGAAAGCAGGAGGAGAAGGGGACAACACACAGAATGAGATGGTTGGATGGCATCGCTGACTCAATGGCCATGAGTTTGAGCAAGCTCTGGGAGATGGTGAAGGACAGGGAAGCCTGGCGTGCTGCAGTCCATGGGGTTGCAAAGAGTCAGACATGACTGAGAGACTGAACAACAACAAATGCAGGAGATTTACTCTTAAATTTCTATTTGCTGCTGAAAGAAAGAAATATGTAAATATATGGATAAAAAATGATATTACTTGCAAATTAAAAGAAATTATTTTAATTTAATATAGCTTTTACCCTTGAAAGCTACTGTAAAATGGGTGAGGTGGCAACTTATAATTGAGGGGTTCATGTATTTTTTCCTGTCCTTCTAACAGATTGCTAGTTGTACCTCTAGTACCGATTTTTCAAATACGTGGGTCTAAAAAACACTGTTGGAATAAATATACCCAGGTCCAGTTGACGTCTCTACAAATAATTTTATTCTCTTCATCCTCTAAAACTGTTTTGTAAGTTTTTGCTACCATATTTTAAAAATTATCTTTTTTAGAAACAGTTGGAAAACTTTTTATGAGAGGTTTTCACCAGGAAGTCTTTGAAAACAATTGGTGATGACTAAATGAGTTTCATTGTCACTTTGGGAATCCTTTTTAAATTGTCATGAAGATTTGAATTAATGGGGGTTGAAACAAAAAGAAATCACCAACTTTAAAATATTTGAATGACCTGGCTCTAAAAAAATAGAAACCTGTAGGCTTTGAGGTGAGTGGCTAGATCCCTAACTGAGACCAAGGGATCATTAATGAGGCAAATAGTAGCTATAGCTGACCATGCAGTGGGTCTTGCCTACCACTGGTTTTCTTCCATTATCAGTTGAACTGACTGAGAACATTTAAGTGATCTTTAGCTCAGAGTTGTAACAGTTTTGAGACTTTTTATTTTAGAATTTCGCATTTAATTGAATTCTATAGCCTATATAGAATTTGTGGCCCATATCAAGAATGCATAGCTTTCTTAAAACCCAGAGATAAACCCATGTACCTATGGTCACCTAATCTGTGACAAAAGAGGCAAGAATAAACAATGGAGAAAAGAAAGTCTCTTCAATAAGTGGTGCCTGGAAACCTGGACAGCTACATGTAAAAGAATGAGACTAGAATATTTCCTAACACCATATACAAAAATTAACTCAAAGTGGATTAAAGACCTAAATGTAAGCCTGGACACTATAAAATTCTTAGAGGAAACCAGGCAGAACACTCTTTGACATAAATTGCAGCAAGATCTTTTTGATCCACCTCCTAGAGTAATGAAAATAAAAATTAAAAAATGGGACTTAATTAAACATAATAGCTTTTGCAGAGCAAAGAAAACCATAAACAAAATGAAAAGGCAACCCTCGGAATGGTAGAAGATATTTGCAAATAAAGCAACCAACAAGGGATTAATCTCCAAAATATGCAAACAGCTCATGAAACTCAATATGAAAAAAACAAGGAACTCAGTAAAAAAGACAAGGAACTCAATCAAAAAATGGGCAGAAGACTTAACTAGACATGTCTCCAAAGGAGACATACAGATGGTCAAGAGGCACATAAACATATGCTCAACATCACTAATTATTAGAGAATTGCAAATCAGAACTATAATGAGATATCACCTCACACCAGTCAGAATGTCCACCATCAAAAATAAAATCTACAAACAATAAATGCTGGAGAGGGTATCAAGAAAAGGAAACCTCTTACATTGTTGGTAGGAATGCAAATTGATACACCCGTGATGGAGAACACAGTATGGAGTTTCTTAAAAAACCAAAAATAGAGCTACCAAATGATCTAGCAATCCCACCTCTGGGCATATACCCAGAGAAAATTATAATTCAAAAAGATACGTGCACCCAAGTGTTCACTGCAGTACTATTTACAATAGCCAGGACATGGAAGCAACCTACATTTCCATCAACAGATGAATGGATAAAGATGTGGTACATATATACAACAGAATATTACTCAGCCATAAAAAAGAACAAAATTGTGCAATTTGTAGAGATGTGGATGGACCTATAGACTGTCATACAGAGTAAAGTAAGTCAGAAAGAGAAAAACAGATATATAATATTGCTTATTTGTGGAGTTTAGAAAAATGATATATGAACTTATTTTCAAAGCAGAAATAGAGACACAGACATAGATGTATGGCTACTTGGGGCAGGGGAGGGAGGTGGGAGGACTTGGGAGGCTGGGATGAATATATATATATACACTACTATGTATGGGGCCTCCTTGTAGCTCAGTTAGTAAAGAATCTGCTTGCAGTGCAGGAGACTTGGGTTCAATTCCTGGATCAGGAAAATCCCCTGGAGAAGGAAATGGCAACCCAGTCCAGTATTCTAACCTGGAAAACCCCAGGGACAGAGGAGCCTGGCAGGCTACAGTCCATTGGGTCAGAAGAGTCAGACATGACTTAGCGACTAAACCACCACCACTACTATGTATAAAAATAGATAATTAATGAGAACCTACTGTATGGCACAGAGAACTCTACTCAATGCTCTGTGGTGACCTAAAGGGGAAGGAAATCCAAAAGAGAGGGAATATGTGTATACATATAGTCGATTCACTTTGCTGCAGAGCAATGTTGTAAAGTAACTAGACTCCCACAAAAAGAAATTTTTTTTAAAGTATATATAGCTTTCTTAGATCTTTCATATTTTTGTTTTCTGAATAATTGTCATGATATGTTAATGTTAATATGCCCTTTGTAAAGCAAATTTGTTATGTAAGGATTTTAAAAAAAACTAATTGAATACCTTTATCAAACTATTGATACCTTATCAGGATCCTGGTAAAAAGAAGTGGGATTATTGTAGCTTGATACAACAGATCAGATTCAATGCCTTTCATCTGCTTACGTTTCCACAGGGATGGATCTTAAAATAGTCTCCATATCATGCTAAGATATTGTAGTCGGTCACTTCTGCCACCTGTGCCACCAACTGCCCACACTGTTCATGGGAAGCCACATAAAAGGATGACCAGACTTCATTATCTTTATCACTGTTACTATAGCCCATAAGGTAAGAGAACATATTGAAAGCATTTCCTACAATCATATCCTACTTTTGAGATTACAATTGCTGGTACTAGATTTAGCTTTTTTTGAACCCTGGTTTTTATATCATTATTACATAGGTTAAGTGATAATTTCCTTTTAAGGAGAAAAATACTTTACCCAATACAATGGTTACAATGGGAATAATTAAATAATGATTTAAATTAGTAACTTTAGAAAGAACATATATGAGAGATGGATTTTCATTTTCAAAAAAGACTTGGTATTTTTTAACCAAATATTTACCCATTATACTTATAAAGATTTAAAAAATGTAATTCTTACCAAAAGAGAGAGAGAAAGACTTAGTAGAAAAACTCAGAATATCTAGCTCTATTTATTATATTGGATATTCAGCAAGTAAGATATATCCTCAAACAATAATGCACTAAAACGCCTCAGTGATCAAAGAAAGCACTTCCCCCTTGAAATACATTTGATATTGGTATATTACAGACTTTGTTGTTACAGTGTGAACTGCTTTTTTGATATACACTGCTTAATTCTTGAACTGAATAAACCAAAATGAGAAACTGCCAAAGGGAGGGCTGAGTGTAAGCTGAGTCTGAGACATGACCTGCAAAGTAAAACTATGAATGGATGATGCAAAACAGTTTTAAAATATGACTTCATTATTACCATTCTTTTCACCAGAGAGACATTCCTATGTATCAAAAATTAAACTAAATGGAGTGTTAGGTCAAAATATGGTGCTTAATAAGCATAATTCAAAAATAAGGAAATAGACTTTCTCATGAACATAAGCTGTTTTGGAGGGTCTAGTTTGTTAGAAATGTCATAGAAATGTGTTTCCCCTACATAAATAGTGAAGTCAAGATAAAGTGAATTATTCTAGAATGATTAAAATGACTAGTTTATAGCCTGAGACCTAGTATTGCTTGACTGGAAAGAGGACAGTAGCCAAGAAATGGCTTGCTGTGAGAAAGAATGATGTGATTTTAAAAATATTGCAAGTCTTGATAGATAATGTAATTAATCTTTTCAAACTGGCTTCATGATTTACTGTGGCACTGATAAGCTAACACCTCATTGCTTTCACCTGAAAAGTTAATCATGCAGATGGACAACTTTTTCTTTTTTAATGTGAATTTCCTAGAAATATTTTATAGTCTTAAACATAAGCTTTGCCAGATTATATATTTATTTATATTTTATATTATATATTTATTTTAACATGACAGAAAAAAATAAAAACCAAATACAAGACAGTCACATTTTTAAGGCACCAAAAGATCTGATTAATCTGGTATTAAGCTGCCAGCTATAATTTGGTATATGGCAGGAGATCATCAGACCAAAAATGTCTACTTTAAGGCCTGGGTGATCTAGATTCCTAATTTATCCTCAGAGGATAATTTGATGCGGGTGTCATCCTACAGTACTTTTACAACAGATTTCATTATTCTGTTGTTCTACTCTATATGGAGGACTCATTTAAAAACTTTCTGTGTATCAAATAAAAGTTACAGATTCCATGTACCGGAAATATGCACACAAATGCAAACATCTGCATACAGTTAGAAGATGTTCATAGATCACAAAGCTCTGTGTACCTGATTCCACGTTAAGACATTATTTTGTAATGTCACATATGATCCGAACTTAATGTGAGCACAGTCTTCCCTCTGCCACTGAAGTCTATATAACTTCCATAATATGATAGTCTCGCTTGCTAGTAGGTATAATGCTTGCAGGAGGATAGAACAGCAAAGAAGAGGAGCTTTGTCTGGCAGTAGTAAACTCCAGAAGGGTGCACACCAGCACACACACACAAAAAATGAACAAGCCTTAGACAGTCTGTCATCACTGACAGCCCCAAAGAAGTCAAACCTCAATTTTGTCTAATGCTCAAAGTTTAGTTCTTGATTTCATGGTAGATTTGATATACAAATGTATGCTTTACATAAGTAACTGTAGAATAATTTATATTTGTCTTCTTTTAAATGGTTAAAAAATGTCTTTATGACATTCCAACTAACTAACCCTAGTGGCAAAAAAAAAAAACACAAAAAAACACAAAAGAGAGTATGGCTGGTTTCCAAGCTTTTCTGCAAAGAATAGTGCAGTGATGAAGAAGAATTAGGCACAGCAGTTAAATCTCTTGCTTAGACTTTTTTTTCCCCCACAATTAGAGAATGCATTCATCATACAAAGTCTTACTGTCAAATTGATCCCAATAGCTTACACTGAAGACCTTTTATGAAGCTGATGGGTGAAAATTATATGAGTCAAGTATTGAGATGAATACAAAAGTGAAAAGCTTTTTTCCTCCTTGGGGAAAAGTCACATTTTTTACAGTGCCAAAGTTTTAAAATATTACTAAAAAGATAAGCATAAAGTAAGAGGCATAAGTTAGTCAAATTTGGGTGAGATAAAAATTTTAAAAGTTGAAGAATGGACTTTTGCTTTCAGTTAAGATGGAATAATAGAGGCTAGATTTACTTTCCTGCCTGAAACAAATTGAAGACTTAATAAAATATATGATTCATTGATTTTTAAGAAATTGGACATTAAGAAATGAGTTGATTGTGATCCTAAAAAACAGGAAACAAATCACATGAGCACCAAGACATTCTCAGTTTATTGCCTAGAAATAGTTTCTAGATTGTGGCACAGATTGGAAGAATTCAGGTGGAGACAGCGCAGTCTCTTTCAGTTCAGAAAGCATAGTTGGAGTCCAGGGAGGCCAAGGATGCTAGAGCTTTCAGGGCACAAATGGGAGAACTTTATAAACAGAGATATCCTACAGATACTAACAAAGCTCACTCAAGAAGAAATAGATCATTTTAATGGTCACCTATCTGCTCAAGAAATTGAATTTTCACAGAGAAAACTCTAAGTCCAGATGACTCTATTGGTGAATTTACCCAAAGATTTTAAAAAGATAAAAATCTTGTGAATGCTTTATCAGAGAAGTAAAAAGAAAAAAAAAAACTTCCCAATTCATTCTATGAGGCCAGCTTTAGTCATATATGAAAACCAGACAAACAATTTACAGGAAGAAAACTACAGACATATTTTTTGTAAACATAGATGCAAAAATTCTTAACAAAATTTTAGTAATTGAAATTTAAAAAGTGGGTTCCAAATGGGTTTTTCTCAGGAATGCAAGGCTGGTTTAACATTTGAAATTCTAGCAATGTAATTCATCATATTAACAACTAAAAAGATAAATCACATACTTAGCTGGTGCAGAAAAGCACTGAACAAAATCCACATCCATTCGTAATTAAAAAAAAAAAAAAAAGAAATCTGTCCACAAACTAGGAAAAAGAGGAAACTTAATCTGATATTTGATAAAGGACATTTATGAAAACCCCACCGCTAACATCAGACTTATTGGTGGAAGACTGACTGCTTGTCCCCTGATGTCAGCAACAAGGCAAGTATGTCTGCTCTCACCATCTCTATTCAACATTTCACTGGAGGATAGAGCAAGGAAAAGAAATAAAATGAATAGAGATTAGAAAGTAAAATTGCCTTTATTCATAGGCAACATGATTTTCCTATCAGAAAAATTTTGTGGAATAACATAAAATGTTTAGAAGTACTGGAGTTTAGTGAGTTTGAAGCATACAAGTTCATTATATAAAATTCAACTGTTTTTCTATATACTAGCAATGAAAAATTAAAACCTGAAAAAAACTGACAGAGGCAATTGATTCGAGAAAGGATTATCTTTTCAACAAATGATACTAGAAAATTTGGATATGCATGTAGGAAAAAATTTTGATCAATATCTCACATCATATACAAAAATTAATTCAAAATGGATCATAGTACTTAATAAAATCTAAAATTATAAAACTTCTAGAAGAAACATACAAGAAAATCTTGGGTTAGGCAAAGATTTTACACATATGATTCCAAAAGCAGACTGTGTGAAAGAAAAAAATTGACAAACTGGGCTGCAACAAAATTACTCTTCAGATGACACTGTTAAGAGAATGAAGAAACCAAGCCATGGGTTGAGAGAAAATAAATGCAAGTAATCATTACATATATCTCATAAAAATTTATATCCAGATATGAAAAAAAAACACCTTTCAGGCCTCATTAATAAGAAAACAAATAACACAATTTTTTAAATGATTTAAAATCTTTAAAAAGATTTCAACAGACACTCTACCAAGAAAGATAAAAGGATAGAAAATAAGTACTACATGAAATGATGCTTAACATCATTAATCTTTAGAGAAATGCAAGTTAAAACTATAAGATACCATCCCATCTCTATTCAAAAGGCTAAGGCTGATTCTTGTTGATGTATGACAGAAAACCACAAATTTTGTAAAGAAATTATCCTTCAAAGTGGCAAAAAAATTCTATGTAAAAAAAAAATAATGATCATACCAAGTGTTGGTGAGGATGTGGAGTAACAGAAACAAAAAATCTCTATAACTAGGCATATTATTTAGAAACTACAGAAAATCAAAGATGAAGAAAATATGCTGCAAGAAGCCAGAGGGGGGAAAATACCTTACCTATAGAAAAGAAAGAATTATAATTACATCTCACTTCTCCTCAGAAACCAAGCAAGTGACAGGAGAGTATAGTGAAATATTTAAAGTGCTAAGATTTAAAAAACCCATCAACGTAGAATTCTGTATCCTGTGAAATATCCTTCAAAAGTGAAAGAGAAATAGACTTTTTCAGACAAACTGATATTGAGGATATTTGTTGCCAGTTTTTTATGCTAATATATAAGTGAAATGAATGACAGTAATGATAAAAGGAACTAAAGGGAGAAATTAGGACTATTTTGTTATTATAAAGTATTCACCTGATTTATGAAGTGGTATAGTGTTATATGAAAATGTATATTGCAAACTCTAGGGCAACCACTAAAAAAGTTTAAAAGATGTAGAATTGATATACATAAAGGGGGAGAAATGGAATGAATAAATGTTCATGTAGAACCACAAAAGGAAGAAAAAGAGCAGAAGATAAAAACAGGAACAAAAGACAAGGACAACAAAAAGAAGATAGCAACAAATACAGCAGATATTAATCCAACTATATCAATAATCACTTTGAATATCAATGGCCTAAACACACCAATTGAAAGACAGATAAAGTAAATCCAGCTATATGTTTTACACAAGAAATCTACTTTCAATATAAAGATACACATAGACTAAGAGTAACTGGATGGAGAAAAACATACCATGCACTAATTAGAACAAAACAGAAGTAGCTGCATTAATTTAAGACAGAGTAGACTTCAAAGCACAGAAAGTTATCAGAGATAAAGATGGGTATTACATAATGATAAAGGAGTCAATGATCAAAAAACCCATAATTCTTAATGTGTATTTACCTAACAATATCATGTCAAAGTACATGAGGCAAAATTGACAGAACTTCAAGGAGAAATAGATAAATCTGCTATCATAGTTGAAGATATCAATATCCCTCCACCAGAAATGGACATAGCAGCAAGCAGAAAACCAAAAGGATATGGTTGAACTCAACACCAACAATCAGCTGGGTATAATTAATATCTATAGACTACTTTATCCAACAACAGCAGAATACTCATTCTTCTTGAGCTCACATGGAACATTCAACAAAACAGTTTACATTCTGAGCCATAAAACATACCCTAATTTAAAATAATAGAAATCAGACAATATTTGCTCTCAGGTGATAATGGGATTAAACTAGAAATCAATAACTGAAATATAACTGAAAATTCCCAAAGTATGTGAAACTAGACAATATACTTTCAAATAATATATGAATCAAAGAAGAATTCTCAAGAGAAATTTAAAAATATTTTCAACTAAGGGAAATGAAAACACATAGCTTAAAACTTGTGAGACACAGTGAAAGTGGTGCTTAGGAAGAAATTAAAAACATTGAATGCATGTACTAGAAAATAAAAAAGAGCAAATTAAATCCAAAGTAAGCAGAAGAAATAACAATAAATAGAGCAGAAATCAGAGAAACAGAAAATAGGAGTTCAATAGAGAAAAATCAACAAAATCAGAAGCTGGTCCTTGAAAACATCAGTAAAACTGATAAACTTTTAATCAGACTAACAAAGAAAAAAAAAGGACATAAAACACTAATATTAGAAATGAAAGAGGAGACATCACTATAGATCCTATAGACATTAAGAGAATAATAGAGGAATACTATAAGCAACTCTATGCCCACAGATTTGACAAACTAGATGAAACAGACCATTCCTTGAAAGACAGTTTGCAAAATTACAAGAAGAAATAGACGGACCAAACCCATATATCCTGTGTCTCCTGCATTGGCAGGCAGGTTCTTTATCACTGGCACCACCTGGGAAGCCCAATATTAGTACACAAATTGAATTGATAATAACTTTCCAAAATAGAAAACACCAGGCCCAGATGGCTTCACTGGTGAAGACTACCAAACTTCTAAGAAAGAAATTATACCAATGCTCTACAATCTCTTTCCAAGAATAGAAGCAGAGAGGATACTTCTTTTTAAAACATGAGACCAACATTACCCTAACAGGAAAACCAAAGACATTGAAAGATCTTTAGTGAATAGATGAAGAGATCTTTAACAAAATATTATTTCTTATATACTAATAATTAAGAAGTGGAATTTGAGACTGAAAACCCAATGCCATTTCTACAACACCCCAAATCACACAATATGTAGGTATAAATTAACAAAATATGTGCATGGTGGAATGAGGAAAACTACAAAACTCTAATTAAAAAAATCAAAGATGAATGAAGAACATAGATATTCCATGTTTATGGATAGAAAGACTCAGTATTGCCAAGTTGTCATTCAAATTTGATCTATAGATGCAATGCAATCACAATTGAAATTCCAGCAGTTATTTGTGAATACTGACCAACTGATTCTAAAGTTTATACAAGGAAGCAAAAGACCCAGAATGTTGTTCAGTCATTAATTCTTGACTGACTCTTTGCAACCCCATGAACTACAGCACGTCAGTCTTCCCTGTCCTTCACTATCCCCCAGAGTTTGTTCAAACTAATGTCCATTGAGTCAATGACGCCATACAACCATCTCATCCTCTGTCACCCCCTTCTCTTCCTGCCCTCAATCTTTCCCAACATCCCAACATCTCTTTTCCAGAGAGTCTGCTCTTTGCATCAGGTGGCTCTTTGCATCAGGCATTTTAGAGTTCAAGAAAATAAAATCTGTCACTATTTCCACTTATTTCCTGCTTCTTTAACTTATATGCAGAGTACATCATAAGAAACACTGGGATGGATGAAACACAAGCTGGAATCAAGATTGCCAGGAGAAATATCAATAACCTCAGATATGCAGATGACACCACCCTTATGGCAGAAAGTGAAGAAGAACTAAAGAGCCTCTTGATGAAAGTGAAAGAGGAGAGTGAAAAAGTTGGCTTAAAGCTCAACATTCAGAAAACTAAGATCATGGCATCTGGTCCCGTAACTTCATGGCAAAGAGAAGGGGAAATAGTGGAAACAGTGACAGACTTTATTTTTGGGGGCTCCAAAATCACTGCAGATGGTGACTGCAGCCATGAAATTAAAAGACGCTTACTCCTTGGAAGAAAAGTTATGACCAACCTAGATAGAATATTAAAAAACAGAGACATTACTTTACCAACAAAGGTCTGTCTGGTCAAGGCTGTGGTTTTTCCAGTAGTCATGTATGGATGTGGGAGTTGGACTATAAAGAAAGCTGAGCACTGAAGAATTGATGCTTTTGAACTGTGATGTTGGAGAAGACTCTTGAGAGTCCCTTGGACTGCAAGGAGATCCAACCAGTCTATCCTAAAGGAAATCAGTCCTGAATATTCATTGGAAGGACTGATGTTGAAGCTGAAACTCCAATACTTTGGCCACCTGATGCAAAGACCTGACTCATTTGAAAAGACCCAGATGCTGGGAAAGATTGAAGGCAGGAGGAGAAGGGGATGACAGAGGATGAGCTGGTTGGATGACATCACTGACTCAAAGGGCATGAGTCTGAGTAAATGCCAGGAGTTGGTGATGGACAGGGGGGCCTGGTGTACTGCAGTCTATGGGGTCCCAGAGTCAGACATGACTGAGCCACTGAACAGGACTGATTTCCACTTTACCACCATCTCTTTGCCGTGAAGTGATGCAACCAGATGCCATGATCTTCATTTTTGAATGTTGTTTTAAGTCGGCCATTTCACTCTCCTCTTTCACCCACATCAAGAGGCTCTTTAGTTCTTCTTCACTTTCTGTCATTAAAGGGGTATCATCTGCATATCTAAAGTTGTTGATATTTCTCCCAGAAATCTCGATTCCAGCTTGTGAGTCATCCAGCCTGGCATTTTGCATGATGTACTTTGCACAGAAGTTAAACAAGCAGGGTGACAATATACAGCTTTGACGTACTCTTTTCCCAATTTGGAACCAGTCTGTTGTTCCTTGTCCAGTTCTAACTGTTACTTTTTGTCCTGTATACAGATTTCTCACGAGAGAAGTGAGGTGGTCTGGTATCCCCTTAAGAATTTTCCACAGTTTTCTTAGATCCACACAGTCCAAGGCTTTCGAATAGTCAATGAAGCAGTAGTAGATGTTTTTCTGGAATTCCTTTATTTTTCTGCGATCCAATGAATGTTGGCAATTTGATCTATGCTGAGTTTTCCAAATTTGCTGGAATATTGAGTCCAACACTTTATCAGCAACATCTTTTGTGCTTAAACTGTTTGAAAACAAAACAGTTTAGCTGGAATTCCATTGACTCCACTAGCTTTGTTCATAGCAATGCTTCATAAGGCACACTTGATTTCGCCCTCATGGATGTTTGGCTCTAGGTGAGTTATCACACCGTCATCATTATCTGAGTAATTAAGACCCTTTTTGTATGGTTCTTCTGTGTATTCTTGCCACCTCTTCTTAATCTTTTCTGCTTCTGTTAGGTCCTTGCCATTTTTCTCCTTTATTGTGCCCATCTTTGCATGAAATATTCCCCTGGTATCTCTAATTTTCTTTAAGAGATCTCTGATCTCTCCCATATTTTTGGTTTCCTTTATTTCTTTGCATTGTTCATTTAAGAAGGCTTTCTTATTTCTCCTTGCTATTCTCTGTAACTCTGCATTCAGATGGGTATATCTTCTTTTCTTCTTTGCCTTTTGCCTCTTTTCTTTTCTCAGCTATTTTTGTCCTCCTCAGACAACCACTTGCCCTCTTGCTTTTCTTTTTCTTGGGGATGGTTTTGGTGACCACCTCTTGTTCTATGTTATGAACCTGCATCCATAGTTCTTCCGGCATTCTAACAGATCTAAACCCTTGAATCTAATTGTCATGACGAATAGGTTCAAGGGATTTGATTTATATCATACCTGAATGGTCTAGTGGTTTTCCCCACTTTCTTCAATTTAAGCCTGAATTTTGCAATATGGAGCTCATGATCTGAGTCATAGTCAGGTCCAGGTCTTGTTTTTGCTCATTGTATAGAGCTCCATTTTTGGCTGCAAAGAATATAATTAATCTGATTTTGGTACTGACCATCTGGTGATGTCCATGTGGTGATGTGTGACAAAACGTGGTCCACTGGAGAAAGGAATGGCAAACCATTTCAGTATTCTTGCCTTGAGAATCCCATGAACAGTATGAAAAGGCAAAAAGATATTTTACTGGAAAATGAGCCCCTCAGGTTGGTAGGTGTCTGATCTGCTACTGGGGAAGAGTGGAGAGGTTGCTCCAGAAAGAATGAAGAGGCTGAGTCAAAGCAAAAATAATGCTCAATTGTGGATGTTTCTGGTGGTGAAAGTAAAGTCTGTTGCTGTAAAAAATAATATTGCAAAGGAAGCTGGAATCAATCAAGGTAAATTGATGAGGTCAGGCAGGAGATGGCAAGAGTGAACATTGACATCTTAGGATGTGAACTAAAATAGACAGGAGTGGGCATATTTAATTCAGACAACCATCACAGCTAGTACTTTGGGCAAGAATCTCTTAGAAAAAATGAAGTAGCTGTCATAGTCTAGAAAAGAGTTTGAAATGCAGTACATGGGTTAAATCTCAAAACAACAGTATGATATCAGTTCATTTGCCAGGCAAATCATTCAGTATCACAGTAATCCAAGTCTATGCCCTAACCATTAATGCTAAAAAGGCTGAATTGAATGGTTCTATGAAGACCTACAAGACTTTCTAGAACTAACACCAAAAAAAAAAAAAGATGTCTTTTCATCATAGAGGATTAGGATGCAAATGTAGGAAGTCAAGAGATCCCTAGAGTAATAGGCAAGTTTGGTTTTGGAGTACAAAATGAAGCTGGGCAAAGGCTAACAGACAAGAGAATGCAATGGTCATAGCAAACACCCTCTTCTGACAAAACAAGAGACAACTCTACACATGGAAGTCATGAGACGGTCAATAATGAAATCAGATTGATTATATATTATAGTACTAGTGTTGAATTTTCTAAGTGGGATTAATACATGTGATCCTTGTAAAGTAGATACCCTTTCTCTTGGGAGATATATTCTGAAGAATTCAGGTGTTAAGAAGAGCAACAAGGTACTTGCTGGATCTGGAATTCTAGATTTTGTTGAGTAAGTTTGCATTCACCCTACTCATTTTCACCCTGACTTTATTATATTTTATAGTGTCACCTTTTAGTTTTCAAAGGTATTAATAGTTTTAGTCAATTTCTGGCAGTCAACTTTCTGTATCTTTGTCATTTTAATTATCTTTCTCTAGATGCTTTCTAATTTTATGGCCTTGTCTTCCTTGAGGTGTGGTGACTAGAACCACAAAATATTTCTAATCCTGATGTACAGTATAATGGGATAATACTTTCTATTTCTGATAGTCTTCCTTGTGGCACTTGGCATTAGTTTTTGGTACAAAAGCTTTTTTGGACAATGTTTTATAGGGAATAACCTAAAATGACCATAGATCCCTTGTCTAGCAGTTCATTGGAGGAGGAAGTGGCAGCCCACTTCAGGGTTCTTGCCTGGAGAATCCCACGGACAGAGGAGCCTAGTGGGCTACAGTCCATGGGGTCGCAAGAGTCAGACATGGCTTAGCCACTAAACCACCACCACCTAGCAGTTCATCTTAGTATTCTACCATCTGATATCATTGGCTTGGCCCTTTTCTCCATATAAGAGCCTACTATCAACTGGAAATTGATCAATTTTTATGTATTAATATTTGTGCATGCCATCACTCTCTAAATAGGAAACTTGACTGGCTCCAGTGTTGACTGGGGACAGCAACCATCAGGTTCTGCTCTTCAGAAACTTACTAAATTCTTTCTTTTCTATTATTTTCTCTTTGCTAAAATATACTCACCTATAGGTCAAATAAAACATTGATTTTATGTATATGGATGCCTCACATCTTAGGTACATACCTATTCATATGCCTAAGTGTATTTTTGGTACAAGAGGAATAACAAATAAGAGAACAGACTGGAATATAGTAAAAAGAAGATAGGCTTTGGAACAAGACCAATGTCCCCCCGAATTCCAGGTCTGGCTGGGTTGAAACATGGAATCTCTATGGGCATCTATGGCCTTACAGGCAGGTTGTAAAGAGAATGCATTATGCTTAAAGTAGGTCTTCAGTCAATATTAGGCCTCCTTTTCTTTTTTCCATCTGCGAAACTATGAACATATTAATAACTAAACTTTTTAAGCCCTTATTACATACCTGGCCTGTGCATGAAAAGGGGTTTGTGCATATTAATAACACAAAAGTAAGGTGACTGGCTAAGAGGAAGAACTCCAGAATCAGCCTTCCTGGGTTCAATTCCTGACTTTACCAGTAATTAGCTTCAGGACTCCAGACAAGTTCCTTATCCATCTTTACAGTGGTAAATAATAACAGAATTTTCTTTGGAAGAGCTAAGTGAGATAATATTTGTTATTACTTAACAAGCTGTTAGCTTTTATTGTAAACAGTATTATTATCTCATTCAATCCTCATAGTAACTCAGTGAGTTAAGTGAAATTACTTTTCTCATATTATTTCTGGTAAAATGATAAGTGAGGCAAAATAATTTGTTCAACAATACTCAGTAAAAACCAGAAATAGGACCTGATTCTTTATCTATGATATGAACTACTCAAATTTCTCCTTATTTCTCTCCAAGCCAATTTCTTGTGAGGATTGTTTAAATAGTCTGATATAGGAACTTGTCAAAAGGCTTTTTGAAAGTGTAAATATGTTTTCTCTAAATCTCCTCAGTCGTACCTATTTATCCCTTCAAAGAACTCTAGTGAAACCAGCAAATATCATTTCTTGTACAGAAATCATGCTGATTTCTCCAAGCTATGTTATTTTCTCTTAGTTATTCAGCTATATCCTACTCTTTACCAATAACCTCAGAAAGGTTGCAAGGCTGAGACATTTGGAAAAGGAGACTGTAAGTTTGGCTATATCATTTTCTCTCTTTGAAAGGGAATCTGGACTAGAAAATCTCTAGGGTTCTTCCATCTCTAAACTTCTGTGATCCTTCGTGTGGCATCCCCATAATTAAAGATGTGGTAACACAGACCCTCCCATTTATTTGCTATAGGAGCCTTGCTGATGCACTATTCCACTTATTTGATATCTTATTTACTTGTATATTTGTTTTCCCCTTGGTTATTTAAGGGACAATATATAAGGTGGAGATAAAAGATATGTAAGAAAAGTATACTAAAAAAAGACAAGTTGAAGTTAAGTGGCAAGGGGGAGAATGACCTGAAGTTGTTCACTTTAGGTTAGGCTTCCTTTTTTTGTCATTATTTTGGTATTCTGTGACCTTCTTTTAGTGACCAGTTCATCCCTTCATTTTATATTCAAATAATACTGCAATAAACACTCTGAAAGGGCAGAGCTGATATCCAAATATCACATGATTTTCTGGTGTTTCTTTAAGTATTACATTTACTTTGTTTGCTTCCTTTCAATGGGAAAACTATCACTGGTTCATGAGCCTCTGCTAGCCCTGTGAAATCATGGCAAACTGGGGTCAAATTTTGTTTATCTGATAAACATATTCCAAGAAAAAAAAACACTGAATGTATTAAGTGCCTGTTGTTTATTCTGATTGTTGCATATAACAGGGATACAGAAATCCAAAATTCAGAGATTATCCTAAAAAAATCTTGGCTAATGCATCAGGACAACAAAAAACTATGATATATCTGAAAGCTGTGCTATAGTAGAGACATACAGGAGATGTCCTGGGGATACAGAGGATGAACACCAAGTCATTTGTCTTCTTGGAGGAGAGGTATACAGGCTCATTCAAAGAACTGATGATTGGTGGTGTCTTGAAAACTGCGTAAGAACCGGTTGGATTTTGAGATCAAGATTCTGGAGAGGGACCACCATGTTCAAAAACTGAAAGGACACTATTTGGGGAGCTATTTTCATACAGGAATTGAGAGCGCTCCTGGTCCTGTGGGTAATGGTGAGTGTGGACAGATTGAGAAGGTTAGGTTATGAGGGATCTCACATATTATACTTAACACTGTCCAGGAGTTCATGAAGCATCATTGGATGGGGTTTAAGCAGTTGAGTGGTATGATATTATTTAACATTTACATTTTCAATCAGAACTTCTTAGAAAGAGTTCCAAAGGACCATATCCAGCCAATCAACTTTCAGGGCTTAATACAGCATCTAGAATATGGTAGATGCTCAACAAATGCTTAATTTATGAGGTGGTAAATAAATTAAAGAACCAATCAATGAAAGAATTAAACTCATTAGAATTTGCTTCTGGACTACACACCAAATTATTTAGATGGGCAATAATGACATTTACCTTAAAACAAGAAAAGGGGTGGTTGGAGGATATATACTATAGGATTGTCCAAATGTGGACAATTATGAATGCTGGGAATCTGGTATCAGGAGGTCATACTGCTATTTTCTTGACTTTTTTGGGATGTTTGATATTCTTACACAATAAAACGGTTTTAAAAACTTCTCTTGAGTTAAAGAGATGATGTCTAGACTTCAAATATTAATGTTTTGAAACACAGATAACTTAGTTAAAAAGAACTAAATTTTAAAAGCATGATACTTATATGTGTAACTTTAAGAAACTAGAAGGAAAAGAAAAGCCTTGAACATTATAAAAATTTTCACAGTCAATGCAATTCTTGACTCTAGGTTTGTAAATTTTCAACCTGGCTAGAAATCTTCTCGACTCAAACCTCTTAATAGTTTATACTGGAGAACTAAAACTAATCTGTTAGAAGGTAGTTGTTACATTTTTTAAAAATATGGAAATCATATACTCATTTGAAAACACGTTTCCAAAAAATGCTTTCACATTAATCTATATTGCACTCAATTATTTCACAACATTTTATGTTATCTTGTAGTTAATAAAAATAACAGTGGAATTTAATCATGCTAGTGTTAATATTTATCAAATATGATCATTTTATACTAAAAGCAATTAGGTTAAAACACAAAAACAGTCTAAAAGTAGTTTGTTTCAAGAATGTGAATTCTTTATAGTTAAAATTTGATTGGTATGTATAGCCATTGATTCATATCTCTTGTAGTCCATTCAATAAATTGTTATTGCTGCTAAATAAAGTCAGGTTTTAATAACTGATCATTATCTGGAGATTGGCCAAACTACCATGGAAACCTGTGCTTTTCAGGTATAGCTATCAAAGCAGGTCTCAGTGACTTCAGGTTAACTCTCATCTCTATTATCTGCCTCTAGTGAACAAGGTATCTCCCTGTGTTGGACTAAAGGTCAAACTGCAAACCGCTGTTGAAATGATGGTTCTTCAGCTGATGTACAGAACGCTGCAATGAGGATGCTAGGCAGGAGGAATAACAGACCAGGGAGAGACACTAAAGGTGAACTTTGGATCCTTAAGTCAACTCAAACGATTTTGCCTGGGAGAAAGAAAGATGGCTTCACAGTAGTACAGGCTGTGGGAACTTGTGACAGTTTTTATTCCCTTTTCTTTTTCATATTTAAAAACTAAACATATATTAAAATATTCTTAACAATAAAGAGGAAAAAGAAGAGGCCACAAGAGAAACTGGTTGATTGAAAGGGGAAATGACTTTTGTAATTATTAACCTAATTAAAAAAAAAACCGATGTAAACAGACATTAGGGAAAAATATCTTCTGTTTTGCCATGGAAATATGCCATTGTGTTCATCACGGATTTCTTTTTCAAACATTTTTTAGGCATGATGAGATCTGGCCTGAAGTGAAGTGAATTTCCATCCTAAATATTTCAAGGAGGTGAAGTTAAGCAGTATTTGATCAGAGAGTGGTTTAAGTCAATGTAAATCCTCTTCAGCCACTATTAGATTGGAAACTTTACAAACTATAGAGTCTGAAAGATGCATAAATTACTCCAAAAATAATTTTTTAAAAAATCAGTAAGTCCTCTAACTAAGAAAATCTAAAGTAAAGAGGCCACATTTACCTCAAGTTTGGCAAAAATTTTAAATACGAAAAATTGAGTAACACAAAATTGTATACGTATACTTCATACACAAACAATGCTTACCGCTTGGCACTTCATTTCTTTACTTACGGAGAAGTAAAGAAAGGAAAGAAGACTTTTTTTCACACCAGTTATGTAAATGGTTTCTCTAGTCTTCTGTAAAACATCCGGGGGGATAAACAGTAGTAGGGATGTGGAACATTTTAATGTGTGAGTTTCAATTATAAGAAATAAATAATAAATTCATCTTCATACTCTTAGAGCTCTTAGGACATATTCAAATTAATTACATATCTTAATTCCTGTACTTGGTTTACCATTAAAGTTTCAGTGATGAAAGAGAAGGAACATTTCATAGACACCAAAAAAAAAACAAACCCCAAAAGCTGGGGATCAGGGAAATGTAGAATTCTTACAGACACACTTACCAAAAACTCCAAAACACTGACAAAACAATCTAAAGTACAACACGTGCAAACCAGAGAGGTAAGGATGGCAAGACAAAAAGGCAACATATTTCCTTCTTCTGATATGACACCACTTACTCAATATTCTTAAGAAAGATGTTCCTTAATGATATTCAGTTACACCACTTCTGATAACTGTTGAGAGGAAATAACACATATGTTCTTACTAGGAGATTCCAATTAGAGGCTATATTAGTCTTTCTATAAATCGCTGTCCGTTGGTAAGTTTGGATAAGCACTAAAAAATCCACTATAACCACTTAATGTGCACCTTTCTGTGTATTCATATGGAAGCAGAAAAACTCTGAATGCAATGGGATTTGTATCTGTAATCTCAAAATCAAAGTCTAAGGTTTTCTTTTTTTCTTAAATTTTGAACACACATACCTCATTTGAAAGATCTACTTGGTATTGATATTATTTTAAATTTCGTAATTGTATCACAGAACTCATCCTTTGTTTGGGCTAGTTAGCTAATCACCATTTCAACAAATAGGTTATGATTATTCCCATTGAAGAAAATAAACCACCTGAGGCATAAGTCAAGGCGATCTCTGCCAAATATAAACATAATATATAAATATGAAGAAAAATAAGGGTAATTTACAAACAAGGTGGTATAATGAGACATGACTTTCTATAAAAATTCAGAAACAGGGAACACCATTTTTGATTACAAAGTCCGTTTACATCTAAATTGGTTTCATCCTCAATTTTTAGTTGGATCTTACTTTGATACGTCTTATTCTCATATTTGAGTCTCAAGGCAGCCTTGTGGGCACTCTGGTGGTCAGCTCTTACTCTTTTAAACAGCCATTCTCCTTCTTTATTAACAGTGTCTACTTTGGTGTCCTTGATTCTGATTATCTAGAAGTCCCTCACTCACTTGTCAGACACACCTGTCCCTTTCCATGAGTAAAATAATTTTTCTTCTTGAGAGTTCTCAAAGTTTACGAATTCATACATATGAAGGCAAGTGACTGCATTAACTTCTGTTCTCAAATTCCATCTTAAAATCACAATAATAATATCATGCTTTGTTTAATACACTACCACTAGTAACTTCTGAAGTCTTGCATCTCTTCTCCTGCATTTTCCTTCTCTTCTTTCACTGTTGCCCGTTCAGTCCAGCCCACTCTCAATCCATCAGACACCACCATATAATAGAACATGCCTACAGACTTCTCCTTTAAGTTTCCTGCCATCTGGAACAGCTTTTTCTACTTCATCCACTGTGTTGCTCCAAATCTTAGGGGAATATGTTCTAAAATTGCTTTTCTCCTTTAATCTTTGTAGTTGTACTGTTAACTCATGAGAAATATATATATATATACATACACATACAGACACATGTTTTTTTCAATTAAGATATGTATTTCTCCTTTTCATGCAACTAAGACTTATATTTAAAAAAATCTAAGCTACTAGAATAATTTAATTTGGAAGAAAAGAAATTAGTGGTAAAATACTAATAACATTTAAATAAGTAAGGGATTATACAGTTATTGACAACCAGCTAATCTTTCTTACAGATGAAAAGGAATTGTGTTCTAATTTAAGTAAAAATGTTTCTCAGTGAGATATGAGAGACAATGTAAAGCATTAAAATAATGAATTAGCTTACTGAAGTTGGTTATCTCTGTTCTTTCTGTAGCAGCCATAGTATACATGCTCACATGGTTCAATATGATATGTATTCAACCTTCGTGATGGAAAAAGAGTATGTATGCTGAGAGGGAGAAAGTCAGGCTGACATGGACAGAAACCATAGTGGGGAGCAATCCAAAAGCAGCAGTGTGGTGTATAAAACTACACTCCTTCGACAATTGTTGTTTTGTTGTTAGGGAAGATGTGGATTAAAAAAGAAGGTGGTTTTTGAAGAGTGTTTTCTACTTTTCCACTTCTATACTTTATAGGAAAAAATTTTTTGCTATTAAAAAAAGCATAATATCACACACACAAAAGATTTAATACATAATCTTAAAAGTTGTAAAGTGTTTTTGAGCTACATATTAATTCACCATACTAGTGAAGGCAAACTAAATTTCATGAATGTGGTTGAATCTTTTTATTTATAAATTATCCAATCTTGTTTCAGAAAGAACTTGAATGGCAGCATTTGATTATTTCATTAGAATAGTCTTCTAGAGACTGTATCATATAAAAACAGCAGTTGTTGACTTTCCAAACTTTTACTATTTTTGTTAGCCTTCTTACAAAAAAAAAGCATGAAAATCTTTTTAAATTGGCATTTTATTTCTGAAGTTCATGAAAAAGTTAAAATAAACAAATAGAAAAGGATATAGATGGAATTTGAACTTATAGAAGTGCAAAAGAGTTAGCTGAGAATGCCACTGCCCTGGAAACTAAAATACAGGACTTCAAAGTAAGATTTTCTTCCTATTTGATATGTGCAGACTTTTTTGTGTACACATGCACAACAAATGACATAATAAACTCTATAGTTAACTGATGATGTCAGATTCCAGAAATGTTTTATGTTTGAAGAAATATTAAAATGTTATAAAGGAGTATTTGTTACATTTGAATAACTTAGTAAAATCCAATTTAACATCTATTGTTAAAAACAAATAGTTTTATTTGGCTGAAAAGTTTTCATTTTTAGCAGTTTAACCTACATTTTCTCATAACAGATTGATAGTTATAAATTAGTTCAAAGGCAGGCTTAAAACTATCTTTAAATTAGGTCTTCAAAAAAGAAACTATAAACATTGTCAAAGGTTAGTCAAAATGATAGGAACATCATATTCAGAAAATTTACAAGGAAAATTTTCCTTAAAATTGTTTTAGGAGCTAAGTACTAGTAGCATACTTAAGAAAAGCTTATATATGAAAAGCATACATGAGATATTCATACTAGCTCTCCATGTTTACATAATACTAACAAGATATATATAGAAAACTTTACCCAGAGTAATTTTATATTCCATGTCATAATTTGGTTTATTTTCCATAGCAAGGATAAAACATCTGTTAGTAAGAATCAGGTTAATACATGCATTTTAAAACTTCAAAATTCTAACTGTAATTTTTAGTTTCTAAAAATCTGTTTATTTGAAGATCATAATGCAAAAAAAAAAAACCAAGTTATTGAAGAAAGATACTTCTAAAAAGTTAAGATAAAATAGGGAGCATTTGCCATAGAAATAAACAGAATTTCAAAAAGGCATATTAAATGTCTATCTTTTCAAACCTAACCAGCTAGAAGCAAGCTACTTTACCTATAATACATAAAATGGATTAATGTCTTTAAAAATGCAAATATTTTCAGGACTTGAAGGATAGCCATTTCAAGAAACAACAGGACTCTGATAACTCGGCTGCCATAGCACAAGTCATGGTAACTTCTCTTTTTAAAAACATTTGGTCAAGATTTTTATAAAAGGCAATTTTTTACATCCCATTATTCCAAGGAGGTTTAGGTGTTTTTTCCCCTTTCACATGTATGGTGATTTCTGGCTGTTTCAGTACAAGACATCACACCGGTGCAGTCTTGCAATGCAGCCCACGGCAGTTGCAGCAAGTATTTCCCACTAGGAATGTAAGGAGCTTGGAGGGTACAAGGGTTGAGGAAGCAGTCTGGAGAACCACAATGCAGCTTGTGGGTCATTTCCCCACAAATAACCTCTTTAGACCGGGTCCATAAAATGCAGTTTATTATCTAAATTTTTTTAGGGAGCCTCTTTTGTTAAATGTTAACAAAAGAACCACTATCCTAATTCCCTTTAAAATGCAATCCTTAAAAACAAAAATCAACTCTCAAGTCTTTTTGAAAAGTGCTTAAATCATCTGGAGATAAATATCACTTGGTGTCCTTGTTGCCTAACAAATGGCTTTTTCCATTGTTTCCATTAATTTCACCCATATTCGTTTTTTAAAAAACAAGGCCCTTATCCTCATCAGCAAAGGACAGACGTATGATTTAGCATATAAACCCGGTAATTACATACTAATTTACGAAAGATTAATTTTCTTTCTCTTTTCATCAGTTTTCAAGAAGTCTTCCCCTTGAAACTGTAAACAGGAATGGTTTACACCTCAAATTAGAAGCCATTAATTAGCGTGACGAAGTCAACTGCAAGATACACAGATAATTTAAATTATTTAATCACCAATCACCTCGACTAAAGTGTTCTATACTCTTTCTTTATCCTTCGGTTAGGTTATTGATCTGTCACTACATTACCTCCAGATCAGTTAGAGATAAATATTAGCGTTCTTGCCTTTCTCTCAGGTCTACATTACTCCTAGTAAACACTTAAAAAAGCTTTAAGGTTCTTTAACCCCAAATCCCTAATTAGCCATTACTAGCCTTTTTGTAAGAGGAAAAAGAGTCTCTGAAGTACATATCAGGAGTTCGCTATGCCCAGATAACAATTAAAAAAAAAAAACATTTTAAAAATGTACGCTTAAGGCAATGGCAGTAATAAAAGATATGCAGAGGTGGCTACAGCAAATAACGGGCTCGCAAACGCAAGCGCTTCTAACAAAAAGCGCCTGAAACCTCTATGGCAATATACAGCACTCCAATAAATTACACAACACTTTGCATAGGCTGCAGAAATAACGCAGGACAAGACTTACACAGATGCCCATCCGCAGCATTTATACCCATGCACATGGCAAAGAGACAGAAACCAAACACTATCATTCAACTCGGGCAGGGTAGCGCGATCCCGAGTTTGCCCAGCGTGAGAGTGCTCTCTGCGTGTAGTGTCTGTGCGCGCGCGTGAGAGCGAGACCCGTCCTCGGGGCATTTCCCCTCTTTGGGCAGTTTTGCTTCATTTGTTTCGTATTTCTGCTACAGAGAAACTAACTTCCATCTCAGCCCCAGCCAGCGGCCGCTGAATAGAGCCTGTGCTGCGGCTCCGTGTGCGTCAGATTCCTCCGCGGAGCCGTGCCCGGCCCCCCTCGCTCGCTCGCTCGCTCGCTCCCTCCCTCCCGCGATCGGCCTCCACAGAGAAAGCGCCTTCCAGCCAACCGGCGGCTTCGGCTCCGACATCTTCGACTGGAAATAAATAAATAAATCGCACCTTCGGCCCGGGGAGCCGCGGGCTGGGGGGTCTCGCCGCGCCGGGTTGCGGGGGCGCCGGGGCCGCGGGCGGGCGGGGGGCGGGGGGGTCGGAGGCACTCCTTTTTTTTTTCTCTGTGCCGGGGGTTGGTGGGGGCGCGGGCCGCGGGCCGGCCGAGCCCGGGGCCGCGAAGGGCTGCGGACTCCTTTCTGCGGCGGAGGGATCCGCGGCGGAGGAGGCGGGCGGGAGGGCGGCTGGAGCCGCTTGCCTGAGAGTTGTTGTTTCCTCCTCCTCCTCCTCCGCCTCCGCCGCCGTCGCTTGAATGGTGGAGCCGAGGTTCGGGCTCGTGAACACACACTGACAGCTATAGGGCAGGCGGCGGCCCCGTCCCCGCTTCCCCTCGGCGGCGGGGCGTCCCGCCTGCGGCCCCGAAGTGACCCATAAACATGTCTCGTGAGAGGAAAGGCCTCTCGGAGCTGCGATCGGGTAAGTCGGGGGGCTCGCCGGGGCCGCCGGCGGCGGGGGGCGATCCCGCCCGCGGACCCCCGCCCCCCGCCGCCGCCGCCCGGCCGCTCAGCCTGTGTGTGTCTCCCCCCCGTGTCCCTCTCTCTCCCGCGCAGAGCTCTACTTCCTCATCGCCCGGTTCCTGGAAGATGGACCCTGTCAGCAGGCGGCTCAGGTAGACGGCGGCGCGCGGCGCGGGCCGGGCCGGCGCTCGGCGCTCGCGGCGTGGGGGAGGGCGGCGGCGGCGGGAGCGGCGGGGCCGCGGCCCGGGGCGCGGGGGGCTCAGCTCTCCCCGCTTTGTTGTTGCAGGTGCTGATCCGCGAGGTGGCTGAGAAGGAGGTAAGGGCGGCGGCGGCGCGGCGCCGCGCGACCGCCCTTGGGCCGCCGCCGCCGGGACGCCCGGGGCGCGCGGGGCTCGGGGGTGGGGGGGGTCCCCGGCGGGGGCGCGGGGCGGGCGGGGGAGGGGCGCGGGCGGGCCGGGGCGCGGGGGGCCGGGCTCACGGGGCGTCCTCTCCCCCCGTGCACCCCGCAGCTGCTGCCCCGGCGCACCGACTGGACCGGCAAGGAGCATCCCAGGACCTACCAGAATCTGGTGAGACATTCACGTCGCGGAGCAAAGAAACTTTTCCCCGAGTCGAATAAAAATTGAATTTCCCGCAATTTTTTTTTTTTTTAAACCGAGACAAAAACTTGGCCCCAGAACCCGAAAGCTCCCGAGGCCCCCGCGGAGGGTTGGGGAGGGTCGGCGCGGGGGGCTTGCAGGGGGCTAGTGGTGCGGGGGGGGGACCCGCACCCCGGGGCTGCAGGGGCTGCCGACGATTTATTTGCGATATTTTGTTAACGTGCTAGAAATAAAGATACGTCATGAGAGTTGTGCAGTGCAAGGCCGGAGGAGGAGGGGCCGGCGCGCGCGTCCGTGCGGCCGCGGGCGCGCGCGCGAGGCGGCGGCGGCGGCGGCGGGAGCGGCGCGAGGGAGGCGGGCGCGCTCGCTCTGCACGCGCGCTCGGCACGGCTTTCTCCTGCCGCACACAATAGCTGGTGACTAACTGCTCCGAAGTGGCATTAGCATTTCACAAGCGGGCTATTCAGCCGCGGCGGAACCGCAGCAAGACGTGTGTGCCTTTTTTTTTTTTTAATCTCGTTTTTTGGGGGGATCTCTCTGACCTTCAGACTTAGGTATTTTTTTGATCGGAAGGGTTCGGATGTGCAATCATCGTGGGCCATCGGCACCTCTTGCATCTATCTGCCCAAGGTTTTTTTTTTTTTTTTCCACGGAAGTGGAAAGCCTGTAAACCCTAAAGCCAGGCGTTGAACCAGGCTTTTTTTCTCCTTTTGCTAATTCTCGCGTTAAGCCCCTCGTTCAATTAAAAGTTAGTGTCGGATGCCACTGAAGGGTTCTGATTTTTTTTTTTTTTTAATTTTATCCGTATACTTAACTGTGGAGTGGAGATGGGCAAGTAAAACTTTTCCAGTTTCTAGCGGGACGTCTTTTGTTTTTTAGGTTCAAAAATAGCTCTGTCTTAATTTTATGGGTTTTCGAAGTGAGTGTTTTAGCCATTTCTAAAAAAATTGAAAGTGGACTTACCACCTTTAAATATTGTGAAGGGCCCAGTAGGATATTTGTATTGGCGAGTTTTGTATTCCGTGCTAATTTCTCCTCTTGAACTCATGGAGGTGGTCTGTTTCTGTGTGTGTTGGGCAGTTCAGGCAGTCACGGGGGCAAAGAGCAAGCCTTTGAAATCTCTGCAGTGCCTTGGATTTTCTAAGATGTTTGCAGCTGATGTTTTGAGACAGTTACAAGGTTACCTCAAGAGGGCTTCTGAAAGGATCAGGAAGTTGCAACTCGCTTTGAATGTCTTCCGTGAGATTGAAGGCATGACAAGATTTTTGATGGCACTTCTTTCATTTGCGTATAGACGAACATCTAACTGTCGTTTGTAAATGTGTTAAGATTTTAATATAGGTTGTTAGTAAGTGTTCCCAGGTATTGAAATGAACGTACTCAGGTTTAGTTAATTTAATGAAGACTTAATAGCGCATTCATTTCCATACAACAGTTTTCAAGTATGTAGTGATTTCGCCTAGTGTTACTCAATACTAGGCTAAAATGAAAGGAATTTGAAGCAAACTTCAAGGTTCAGTAACAGCAATATTTAATTTTTAGGTTTGTAAGTACTTGACAAAAATCTTACATGGGTGTCCATGTTTTTCTTATTAAAGGATTATTAAGATTGTAATACTCCATTTTAAAGAATTGGACAGACAAAACTCATCTTGGCCTGTTTAACCAAACTCACGTTTACATTTCATAAAACCCCACAAAGCCCAAGTCACTGAAGGTGGCCGTGTTTTTTTTAATGTGGAGATTATTGGTTAATGTTATGTTTATATTTTTTTTAAATGAAGCGGCCAGTGGTATCTGGCCAGATTGTGAGACTGTATAATCCTTGTAAGAGTATCATTTGATTTTCCAATAAAAACAAGGTTACCAATGTCTTTGAACTTTTTTGAGCGAATTTCTCATCTCTCAAATATTGATGAGTTTATATTCCTCGTCTCTTCATCAGATTTGGGATACCATAAGTTCTGTCTTTATCTTATCAAAATCCACCTATTTTGGATGGAAGTGGTGTTTCTTGATTAGTGTTGCCAAATGTTTTTACCAGAGGAGTCATGTTGGCATGCTCATGAGGTAGTTAAGGATTCCCATTAGACTTCAGAGTTCTTTGGCACATTTTTTCCTTTCATTTGTTCAGTCTGTATAACTGGATTGGAGGCACCATTTGAGGTGCTTTCTTGTCCGTCAAACTGTGTATCTAGTTGTGTGGTATTTGGTTTAATTTTGTTTGACTTTTGATTGAGATTTAGTTAGCTCTAAAAACATTTTGGAACCCTAGGTATTTGAGCACGTTTTTGTTTAACAGTAGGATTTTGAAATTCTGTGGTGAGCTAGGTGAGCACATGCAAAGCCTCTTGTACAGCATTCTCTATTGTCTTAATTTATTCTTAAGACTGAAAGTTTTATTTCCTATCAAATTGAATTTATTTAACATTGGTTTGAAGATTGTTCTGGTGTTTGAAGCCAAAATAACAACTATTGTTTGTGGTTTCAGTAGCATTTACCTCTACTTGGGAATTCGTTGCTTGTGTTAACTGATAAATTGGGTAATATTTTAAATGTAAGAATTTGTATGTCAAATTGAAATTTCTGGAGAACCTCAAATTACAGCTATTTAGGATAAGGTATAATATTTGTACTGGGGAGCTTAAAAGACATGCATCAGCATCTGAAGTCAGGTTACAGATAAAGTTCACAATAGTTGAGTTTTGACCGAGCAGAAAATGGAGTTTCAAGAGCAGTTTAAAAGTTTCCAGGGTAAAAAAGAAAAATTAATACTTTTATTTCAAGTGTCATTGATAAAGGTATTGTAAAAGAAGATTGTGGTTATTATCCTCTACTCAAGACAAAACATTTTTAACAGTGGATGGAATTTGATAGGAAGTTAAAGCATTTTTACTTTATTTTTAGCCCAGTAGTATATATTTAATCAGATTTTCTTTTTTTGTTTTTTTAAGGATGAGGTTGCTTTTAAATCAAACGGGCATTTTTTTAAACTTTCATTGGAATTCTTATTTTTTAAATGGAGTCAGGCAGGAGGCAAACTTTACAGAATAAGAAAACAACTAATTTTGGGGCTAAGAGACATCTTTGTCATTTATTTATTTTTCAGTTTGGACAGTGAAATTTGTTTATTAAATTTCACTCTCTAGTTGTCACCTTAAGTAGTGATGACATATTTAAGTTGCATACTTAACGAGATCTTAAGGCAGAATTTTTAAGTGTTCTTGCCAGGTTTGGGACTCTGATTACATTTCTTGCTTGCAAGGTATTTTCCAAACTGTTCCTGTTTTGCTAATCTGTTAGATATAATTTTTTTTGTAGTGGTATTTGCTTTTAAAAAATGATTCCACTTTATTAGAAATCTAAATCTTTGTGTTCAAGGGAAAGTATTGGAAATAGGAAGATTGTGTATTGTGATCCTAGCTCTGCCAACAGTTAGCGTGCAGGTTAACCTCTGACAAGTCAGAAATTTCTCTGGGCTCCTGTTATCTCATTCTTATAAAATAAATGGATTGAAATCTGATTTTTAACTAGAAGTAGCAATGCATTGTTTCGAAGAGCTCAACTTTTAAAATTTGGAGTTACTATGTAAAACACAGAAAAGTAGACGTAGACAAATCATTCATATTAGGAAATTGTATAAACATTTTTTGTAGCACCATTCTTAAGTTGTTGTATCATTTTTCCTTGAAAAGATGAAGATTTTTGAGGCAAGACCACTTTGTAGACTACTTTTTTTTATAATTAGTATGATTTCGCCATGGTTTAAGTACTAGTTTCACAAATCATTGGTGGTTTTAAATTCAGAGATCAATAGAAGTCTTGAATAGGATTTACTTAAGTACTTAGAGTATGCTGATTAATGTGAAAGTGTAGGTATAAAACCTAGGAGACCAGTTTTAAGTTAAAAAAAAAATAGCATGTTAAAAATGATTTTGAATTAGGGATTCGTATTATCCATTTTTCATATCCATATTATCTGGAATGGGAATCCCTAATTCAAAATCATTTTTAACATGTTATATAGTACTGTCAAAATTTAACCAGTTTCAATTTTGGAGGGTGGTGGCGTATAGTGAAGTAAATGTCTTGTAGACTTATTTTTCTGTTTTTAATAGAGTATCAGTGAAATTGTAAGTTTTGCTTGGTAGTCTTCGTAACACAGTTTTAATGTCTCAGTCATTATAATGAAGAAATAATGTTAAATGTAAAGGGAATAGTACATTTCCTTGAAGGACTGAAGTAAAGTTTCAACTTTTCTTACACATGCAGTTACTCTATTGATATTTATGCCATTATTTTAAAGAGTTGGAGGCATTTACAAAAATTTTTAAAAAAGTACTTGTTAAATTCTTAGCACTCTTGAGTTATTGTAAAGTGGCATGAATATAAAGGAGAAGTTCGGTTATCCGTTTCCCAACTGCATAGTGGTGTTTTATGATTGTTATGAGACAGAAACACAGTGTTGGAGTCTGTTTCCCGGTTTTTACAAGGGGTTAATAACAGCTCCTACTTTGTAAGATTATTACGTGAATGATAACTGACTGGTACAAATCAGGTATTATCTAAGGGTTTGTGTTTGCTATGATCAGAACTTTAGTAGTAGTTGTTCCAACTGTAGCTTTATAATGTGCAAAATTTTAAGAAAAAGCATTATTTCAGAAACAACATGCATAACTTTCTGAATATAGTATTTACCATGTAAGATTGGCTGCTTAGAACTTTAAAAGACACTATTAGCAGTTACTTTGTAGATTCAAGGATGAAATAATCAAACCTAAGGTATAAAGAAAAAAGTATAGTAAATGTAAAAAATAAATGATTTTTAAAGCATTGTGGATAGATTTCTAGAAAAATTTTGTTGTTCTATACAGTAAGTCTAACTGTGAACTATTTGTGGAACAGTTAACATTAAGAAATGTTTGGATGCTTGAAATATGCAGAATTGATTAGAGGATATATGAAGCTCTTTCTTTTGGTAATGATCAGATGGCACTTAGAAATATGTGAAGGGAGCTTGGCTGTTGCATCTGGTTCCTTCTGTACAGAGATTTTCATAATTTAAAATCATCACAACAGTTTGTAGTCTTTTGGAAATTTTCAGGAGTTGTTTTGTAATCTGGCTTAAAGATTCTGTTTTAAGCTGAGTTTTAAAAAGAGTTTGTTGAATTTATTCTTGAGTATTAGGTTAAATAAATCCTATGAACGTCAATTTCTTTGTCAGACCACAAGTTTCTGTTTCTTTTATCTAGAAACTTTTCTCACCTTCTGCAGTCATTCTTCTTTCCTAAATTTTGTGGTTATCTATCTTGTCACTACAGAATTAATAGCAAATAAAATTATATTCTGCACAGTTTATTTTGGATAAGTGATACCAGGTAGGTGAATTTCATTGTGACTAGTAGTTTTCACATACAAATTTTAGAATTCATAGAAAAATATCCCTAACATTAAGCAAAGTGGCCATTAGTTAAGAGGGCTAAGCATAAACATTTAGAATAATTTCCTATTTTTAATGTACTTTTGATTCAGTTTAGGAAAGTCAAACATTAAAAATGAGTGTATTAGAGAAAAAGGATATTTAAGTTGCTTTTGCAATTATATCTAAAAGTGATAAAGGCTGTTATGTAATAGGAACCAAATTGAAAATTCAGGAAGTTTTAAATGTGTAAAGTTTCTGTTTTGTTTGTGAGAAGCTATGTTGGTGACATATGAGTGATTTGTGAAAATAAATTATTTTGGAATTAATATGTTATTAAGCATATTGAATATAGAGGACTATAAGTATTTTCTAACAGGCTACGGAAAAGGATAATTTTTTTTCATTGTGGCATTTGAGAATTCAGGATATTAAAAATAAAAAATTGTGTGACATTGAGCAGTGAAATACAAAATTGTGAGAACCTTTGGTCACTACAGAGAATGCAGTCATCAGATGTGAAGCTGGTCCACCTTTAGTTACTTGTCTTACACACACACATGTGCACACACAAAACCAGCTTTATTTGAGCTCAGGGATCACAGATAAGGATGGTTGGATGACAAGTTTTTGGTACTAATAAAGTTGGGATCGCAACATGGTTTCTGATGAAACTTCTACCTTAGTTAAAACTAATTTAAATAGTAAGAGGAGTAAGATTCGTAGTGTAAGGCTTAAGTTGGTTATTGCAGCATGGATGATGGCAGCCTGCTGCAAAGGAAGCACATAAAGAATCCATGTGTTCTGGCCTCCAGATGGCCATGGTCACGGTAGCATGACCCATTTGGTCTCCATCCGGATAAAGAACAGATACATAGCCTGACTTGGCAGAGCTTGTAATATAAATCCCCAAAATACTCACCTTTACTTGTGTCACTGGATTCTGGTTTAGTTTTGAGGTGTGGAAGTACTAAGTTCTAGGCAACTTGGAGAAACACGCGTTTCCTAAAACAGCTTTACACTGCCATTATATGTGTGATGCTAGTTATTTTGAGTGTAGTGTTTAAAACTGAAACATTGCTAAAAATGAAACTGATTTTTCTCTGAAGATTATTTACATGGGTACTTTAAGAATACGCGGTTTAAGGTTTCTCAATCTTTAAGTTAGTGGGTAGTAGCTTTTTTAGCAGAATCATAGATTTGAGTTTTAAATTATGCTTCACTAAGTAACTGATGTTTTAAAGAAGATTTCTTATTTCACAGATTTGCTTAGCAAATGACTTGATTTAAAAACAAAACTTCAAAATGTTTAAAAAGTTAAACTTTGTCATTTTGTTGTGTTTTAAATGATTTTTGTAGAGCATCCTTTGTGGTTTGTGGAAACCTTAAATCTGGATAGAGTTGTTTTTTTTCAAACAAATAAAGCCAGATTGTATAATAATGAATACAGTTTTGAGAAGCAGAATTGCATTTTATTTAAATGACAAATATGTACTGATACTAACTGAATTATCTAAATGAATTCTTAGGTGATTAAACTGTGAATGTAAGACAGTCTTTCAAACATGTTTATTCTTAGTTATTTCAGAGTAAATAGACCCCAGATTAATTTTGACATGTATGTATTAATTTTACTATACCCTGAGTACAAGTAAATCATAAGCTTCTGAGAGTCCTTCTGAGACTAGTTACCCAGCTTAGAGCATTTAACTTGAAAAGTGGTTATATAGGTTCTGTTAAGTTTGTAATCATAAAGCCTGTTTGGCGATGAGGGAGAAATTCAAGTTTTGAAAAGGAAACTATAATGTGATAGAAATAACACTAAACTTGAAATCAGGAGATTTGGGTTTGAATACTGTTTCTCCCACTTTCTACTGTTTCTCCTACTCATTCTGTGAAATGAGGACAATACTTAACCTTATTTGCTTGTGAAGATAAATAAATGCTGAGAATGTAAGTATTCTATATTTTTTATCTTGGGCTTCCTTGGTGGCTTAGTGGTAAAGAACCTGCCTGCCAGTACAGGAGATGCAGGTTTGGTTCCTGGTGGGGAATATCCCCTGAAGAAGGAAATGGCAATCCATTCCAATATTCTTGCCTGCGAAATCCCGTGGACAGAGAAGCCTGGTGGGCTACAGTCCATGGGGTCACAAAAGATTCCAACACAGCTTAGCAGCTAAACAAGAATTATTTTCCTATGTGGAAAAGCTATTCGAGTTTTAAAAAGCTCAGAAAATGTAAACTTGCTTTAAAGAGTATAAATATAATTTAACCTGTGCTTGGTAATAATGGTGTAACATTTATAAATGAAAAGTTTAGAAGTTTGAGATTTTTAGGGACTGGGTTTTAGTAATAGGCCTCAGTGAACAGTGAATAAATTTTTTTTTTAATTTCTGATTTTGTTTATATGCTAGAATAGGACTAAAAATAAGAACTGTATTATGTTAAGCTGACCTTTTTATAACTCAGAACTATAGTAGAAAGCGTAAGCAACTAGCCTTTCAAGTCTGAAAAAATTGTGAGAAAAAAAATATGTGAGAAAATCTGAAAAACTGTTTTAGAACCAATCAGGTGTTCAGTACATTGGGATAAAGTGAAGAGCCTGGTCAAATCAGATCATATTGGTGCCAAAGATTAGGTGGACCTTATTTTCATTGGGACTTCTTAATTACATCCTGAGGAAGGACGGACATTTCTAGGTCTCACAGGTATATCAAGTAGTTGGAATGAATATATTGACCTAGCCTCATTTTTAAAAGATCATTAAAAAGATTCAAGTTTTTTTTCCTGTGTTTAGGTCTAGAAGGATTTTTCTCAACGTGAAAGTATGTAATGTGGAGTGTTTTAACAGCCAACTCTAGTGTCACGTACTGTGACCAGCTCCCAGGTAGTGGTGATGGCAGTCCTAGTTGTAGGGGTCAGGACGTTTTCCTCCCACTCCGCAAATTTAAACTGAGGCTCTTGACTTCAGAGTTCTTAATTCAAACTACTGACCTTTTCTTTACAAACTGAGAAAAGAAATTTTTAATGACAGTGTGGCTGGTGGCTTCCAGGTTCTTTACATTCTCTTCCCACCAATAACACTGTTTACAGTACTTCGCACTGATAATGGCAAAATTTTCTTGGCTGAAAAGGGTGGTCATATATAAAGCAGCATATCAAGCAGCAGCAGATCGGCTTAGCCAAAAATACGCTCAAAGAGCTGTTTCTTCCCTGTTCCTTTCTTGCTACAAGTCACAATTTCAGAAGGTTTTGTTGTAATTGATAATCCTAGAAAACGTATGTGCAGTCTGAGAAACGAGTGACCCGAGTTTATGATTTGGGCCAAGATGGGCAAGGCAAGAGCAGACTTGTATTTGTCACAGAATTCTGTTCCCCTTCTGTGGCGGGACGGCAGGGATCATTCTTTAGATTAAGGATGGGTAAATTCAGGCTGTTGCAGGTCAGTTGTGCAGAAGACCTGTTTTTGCAAGGCCTCTGAGTTGGAGTTACTAAATTTTTAAAGAGTTGAGATATATATATATATATATATGAGATAGTAGTCTTCAAAGCCTAAAATATTTACTGTTCACCCTCCACAGGAAATGTTTACTCACCTCTGCTCTAGATAATGCAACATGTTTACAGAAAGGATGCATTTATTTAATGCATGTTTTAACTTAATTATGGACAGTTAACCAAAGATTGTTGATTTTTCTAATAGGGATTGGAGGTGGCAGGGTGGAGATAGGAGAAATTTGAAAAAGCTCTGTCTCGCCCCCTGAATTTCGGTGGATGACATCATGGTTTACATCCATATAGCAGCCTCATACATTTTCGTGGGGAAAGAGAAATATCTGTAGAAGGGAGGAGCATAGATTTTGAAAAGTGAAGCAGTGCTGCTAAGTGTTCACTTTAAAATTTTTAAAATCGTCATCATAAATTTTATGGTAACCTTTTAATTGTTTAATCTGTTTATATGTTATTTCTAACTTTAAAATTTTAAAATTTCAGTCTTAAAAATTTTGAGAAAGGTAGGGTTGGTCACTTTGATTTCCTTTAACCATTTTAGGAGAGAGTATTTAGGGTTGTCATTACATCATTTATCTTCTCCTTCTATCCTTCAATTTTTAAGTGTTCCCCTTAATCTATAGGAATTTATGTCTTTGTGCAAGTTTGCTTAGTAGTGAAAGTCAACTTCTAAAGCATTTCTTTCTGGCTCACTGTAATGTGTGTGTGGAAAACTATTCAGGATGTCTAGTTTATAGCTTGCACATATGTTAGAGGAAGTAAGTACTTTGTGAGGTGTGGGTGGTGGGCAGTATGATTGTGGCTCTAGAGTTAAACTGCCTTGGTTTGTCTCATCTCCTCCATCCACTAAATGTGTATGACCTTGGGAGGGTTGTTTTTATCTTTTTGTACCATCATTTCTTTATTAATGGGAATAATAGAACATATATCTTATGGTTATTAAGATCATTGAGTCAGCTTTTTCATGGAAAACAGCAATTACCATAAGGGCCTAGGATTTGTGCAGCCAGTATGTGTTCAATAGCTTCCCGTGTGGCTCAGTTGGTCAAGAATCTGCCTGCAATGCAGGAGACCCAGGTTCGATCCCTGGGTTGGGAAGATCTCCTGGAGGAGGGCATGACAACCCACTCCAGTATTCTTGCCTAGAGAATCCCAGGGGTAGAGGAGCCTGGTGGGCTGCCGTCTATGGGGTCGCACAGAGTCGGACACGACTGAAGCGACTTAGCAGCAGCAGCAGAGCGACTAAACCTACCTATGTTAGTATTATTAGTATTTATCACACTTTACCATTTAGTCATGCTTTTTATGTGTTGAATATCTGAGAGCTTGAAAGCAGTTCCAGTTGTGAAAAGTATGGGCATATTAAAAATAAGAATGTCACGTTCTGTTTTTCCTGAAGAACAGTGTATGGACAATTACTGAGACTCCAGTAATTGGATATCTAAATCCAGATATAGACATTTTAGATTAGGGATTTTATTACAGTATCATTTCAACTTACCTTTTAATTATTTACTAGTAAATTAAGTTCATTCAGATGAAAAAACTTGAAGATACAGGTTAATATTTAACGTTAAAGATACAGGGTTCTTAATAATTTGAAAATTAGAAGTCATGTATATATAGCCATAAATGAGCTATTTTAATTATTTTTACATTTTAAATATTGACCATAATTACATGAACTAATATCCTTGAAGCATAATGAGAAAAAGTAGCAAAAATAAAGTTTTATTGATTTTTTAAAAATATGTTTTAGGGGTGTGTGTGTGTATATATGATGCATTTAGGAATGAAAGGAGATGGTCCCTGTTCTCATATAGTTTATGGTGAAGTCAAGAAGAGAAACATTAAACCCTTAACATTGTTGAATGTACAATCATGAACTGGTACATGAATTAAGAAGAAGTCACCAAGAGTGTTCAATCAAGGTGATAGACTGAATAAAGTGAAGGAAAACAAATAAAGTTACATTAAAGGGAAGATCTGAAGCAAATAGAGTGGTCTGGGCAAGGGGAAGTGGAGAAATGCAGAGAGCACATCACATGGGAGAAGCCTGACAGGAGACAGTGCTGGTACAGAACCTGAAAGAAAGCCAGTGTGTCTAAATGTGGGAAGTGGGGCTGGGGAGTGTAGGACGAGGGATGTGCCAGAGAAGGTAGAGAAGCAGTAATGGACTCACATGTGATTCAGGGCTAGTAGACCATGTGAGGGGTTTGGATCTCCAAAGAGACGACGAGCCTCTGCAGTGCTTTAGGTAGAGGTGACGACCAGATCTGTGTTTTGGAAAGAGGGTTCTAATTGCATGGAGAACAGATTTGAAGGAGGTGAAGAGGGTCCATAGGGTCGCAAAGAGTCGCACACGACTGAAGCGACTGAGCAGGCGGGCGGGTAGAAGGCACAAGTGGATGTGGGAAAGATGGATGATTTGAACTTGGATTGTTGTTATGGAGATAGGCAGATGGGTTTGAGGCTAGGAAAGAAACATTCAGTTGGATGTGGTGGGATATTTGGAATGAGGTAGGAGAGGGAAATGGGCAGTGTGAAAAATGTGACTTCTTGATTTTAGATTGAAGAAATGGTAATAATGTTGAGGTAGGGAAGTTGACGGGTGGGGAGGGGTCTTGGCATGAGCATCATGAATGTAGTTTGGACGTATTGAGTTAAGGAGGCTTTGGGACTCCAAGGAGAGGACTCTTTTAAGAAAGTTCAGTGAGCAAGCCTAACTTAGGCTGTAGATGCAAATTTGGGAAGCTTTGGCATAAAGATTGTCCAGAGAGTATATATAGAGAGAGTACCAGAGCGTCTGGAACTGAGCTGTGGGATATCAGACCTTAAGGAACCTCTCCATTTAATGGCTGACGAAGTCAGTTTTTTTCCCTGGCGTATTTTCATGGATTCGTTTATCTTAATAGTTAAACACTTATCTGTAAGTACTTTGTTAGGTACTGGGCAGACAAGTGAACAAGATCTAATCCCGTCTGTTCTTAAGTAGGACATGGACCAAGTAAATTGGCAGTTTTACTCTAGTGTAGAGTCTTATGAACCTCTGAACAGGGCAAGATAGTGGTAGGGACTATATATGTGTTTTTTGGGGGAAGAGGATCATAGCTATCATTAGATTCCTACATCTTAAGAACAATTAATATGGTGTGATAAGTACTACAGAGTTCTGAGGAGTGGGGTAAAGGACTGTTTGGGAAGGAGTTTAATTAGTGTGCTGTGGAAACACACAGAATGTCCACAAAAGAAGGGGCAGAGGCAGGTCATGGAAGGCAGTGAAGCACAGACTGACATGGAGAATGCAGGTGTGGAGGTGCATGGGTAAAGATTTCTATCAGAGGGGTCAGCCTGCATAAGGTCTCGAAGCCAGAAAGCATGAGGAATTGAAGAATTGAAAGTATCTCTTCTAACTTAAAAATGAAACTTGGCTTTGAAAAATTGAAATATAGTAAATAATCAAGGAGCGATGTCATTGGAAAAAGTGGATTCATAATATTTTATTAAAAAGATATAGTTCTGCAGTCAGGATTTTCAAGTTTACTACTTGAAATGTATTTTGTAAGAAGACCCTAAAACAGGATCATAACTAAAGTTAACAAGTAGTGAACTTCCTTGTCAAATTAAAAATTGTAAAAAGAATTTTGATCAATTTTAAAAAGTCACATTAGTATAATTATCAGGTACAAGTTTTAAGCTAGAAGGGACCCTATAAATATTGTAGACATTTACTTTCAATTTTTAAGTAAATTATTTTAGGAAGGATTCGAGTATAAATACCATTTAAAATTTTTGTATTTTGGTGTACTTTCTTCTGAATGCTTTTTCTGTTTAAATCATACTAGTGCTTGAAAAAGTATGTTTTGAGTTAAGATGGTATTAGGGGAAAAAGGATTCTGTAACTAGAGTTTGTGTAATTGTGCATTAAACAAAATTAAATAGATGTATCAGGATTTTTCAGAGGCTTTAACATCATTGTGCTTTGTGAATCTCGAAAGCTCCGAGGTAGTATGCATTATTTGATTAAGAACTTCTTTTCCAGAAGTATTTGTTCTACCAGTAATGATTGACCAGACTCTGTATTGTTTTAAATTGTCTAATCAAAGTGAGACAATATGGCTCCATATTGTTTCTATGACAGTATATTAAAATAAAAAGTAAGATAGGTTCCCCTTAATTGGCTTCAACCTAGAGAATGAATATCAGCTAATTTAAAAAAAAATAACATTTACGTTCTTTTGCAGTTAGAATAAAACAGATACTGCAAGATAGATTGAGATCACTTAATCCCTCACTTCCTCAAAATCTATTTTATAAGAATTCATACTAAAGTTGCCATTAATAAGTGGACTTTTTTTAAAATGTGGTCTTGTCTTTTTAGGCTCTTTGACATTTTCTCAGACTTTCCTTTTTATTCCTTTTTTTTTTAAACTGAGGTGAAATTGACATATAGCATTATTTTAGTTTCAGGTGCACAACATAATGATTCAATATTTGTATATATTGTGAAAGATCACAGTAAGTCTAGTTAACATCTGTCACTGTACATACTTAAAGCATTTTTTTTTCTTGTCATGAGAACGTTTAAGATCTGTTAAAGCTTTCAGTTGTGCAGTACAGTATTGTTAACTATAGTCATCATGCTCTTCTCCATACCCTTATGGCTTATATATTTTATAACTGGAAATCTTGTACCTTTTGACTCTTCCTCCTTGGGTACGAAATAGGTAGAGTCAAAGGGTGCAAGCTTCCAGTTACTATTTTTTTTTTTTTTAATCTAAATGAACTTGAGTGGAAGTTCTCAAACTTTACCTCAGCACCTCTTTACATTAATGAAAATTATTGCAGTTCCTTGGTGTGTATTATGATCTATTCATATTTCCTACTTAAAAATTAAAACGAATTTTAAAATATTTGTTATTTAAATATAATAAACTCATTTCACATTAATACAAGTAAAAAAATTTTTAACATTATTTCCCAAAACAAATTTATGAGACGAATGGTATTATTTTATCCTTTTGGGGATGTTTAATCTCTGGCTTAATAGAAGGCAGATTTCTTATATCCCCTTTGACATTCAGCCTGTTGGAACATTACTGGAAAACTTACAATAAACTCATGAGAAAATGAGAGTGAAAAAGCAAATAACATCTTCATATTATTCATTTTTAAAAAAAATTTTTGGCTGTACTGTGCAGCATGCAGAATCTTAGTTCCCCTGACCAGGGATTGAACCTGTTTCCCCTTCAGTAGAAGCATGAAGATTCATAATTTTTACTTGAGAAATCTCTAGGAGTCCCCAGAACACACTTTGAAAACAGCTAAACTAGAATATTTAGATACTGCAGTGAGAATTTTTTTGTAACTTAAATAATCTGAACATAAAGTGAAAACATCGTGTACTTTTTTTCCTAATTTGATTTTCTTTAGATTATTATGCAAATATTATCTATTTAATAAAAGACTTTTCAGGATGGATAATAAAAATAAAGCATTTTACATTTTGGTTTTGAATGCTAGTCTAAATTAAGCAGTACTTTGAAGTTGTTCTAAAAACAGCCCAAACTTTGTAGTTGGTAGATTTATTTTATAGTCAAACTTGTTTCATTTAACAGTTGGAATTTGGCCTTTCTCTCTGTGAAGTTTTTGGTAAATTATAAATTTCAGCATAGAAATTATATAGATGTCTTTAGGTTTTGTAATGAGAACATAAACTGTCAAGTTTCTTTAATCATGAGCTATTCTGGAGATTTTTTAAAATATCATTGGAGATAAAAAGTGTTTATAGTTAGATGATTTTTTGTTTATTTTGAAAATTAAAATATTAGACTGAAACATACCATTTTAGGTTATAGTATATGTTTTTCATTGTTCAGTATTTGCATTGACTAGCATCTGTTAGTTTATAACTTGCTGTATTTAGGTTCCATCAGTTCTTTAGCACTTTTCCTCTTCAGTGGATTGAATCATGGTTGGGTAGTTGTTTTATACTCTGAATCAAGAGGTTTCACAGAATGAATGTGAATTTTTCCCCCCAAATAAAATGAAATGTTGACTAGCAAGAACAAATTACTATGTTTTTTTAAGTACATTTTATTTGCTGTAAATAATTGTATCCTGTATCCCCACTTTGTTTAGCAAACATTTTATATGTGTCTTTCACATAATAGGTGAAGTATTACAGACATTTAGCACCTGATCACTTGCTTCAGATCTGTCATCGGCTGGGACCTCTTCTTGAGCAAGAGATTCCACAGAGTGTTCCTGGAGTACAAACTTTGTTAGGAGCTGGAAGACAGTCCTTGCTACGCACAAACAAAAGTATGAAAATTTCTAACAGCATTTAGATGGTCTTTTTCTCACTTTTTGTCTTTGTGTCCTATCTTTATATCCAATAAAAAATGTATGTGTTTAATAGGCTGCAAGCATGTTGTGTGGAAAGGATCTGCTCTGGCTGCATTGCATTGTGGAAGACCACCAGAGTCACCAATTAACTATGGTAGCCCACCCAGCATTGGTGAGTTGTTTGAGTTCATTACCAAGTTGATAGCCTCTTAGTAAAGAGCTTTTGAAAATAAAAATGTTTTTTACTTGCTGTGAAGTCAGAGAATTTTCATTTTTTGTGTGTTAGCTTTCAAAGAGGAAAAAGCCCTCAGATTTTTTTCTTATGTTAATACTATAGTGAAAAAGTCATAATAATGTGTAATTATGGATTGTAAATATTGTACCTGTCTAATTAACTCTGGTATTTTTACAGAATATTGTTTATTAAAGACGTATGTCATTGGGTTGATTCAGTAGGCAACTGTATCATCATACAGATTAGTTGTGATAGTTTGGTTACTTTTATGAATAATCATGTATTTTTTTGCCTTTAAAATTTCAAAGAAGGAAAACTGATGCAGATAGTTCTTCTTAAAATGGCCTCTAAATTCATCCTTTTTAACTCCTCTACTACAAGGCGCTTGTCTTACCTGAATTACTATAGCCTCCTTCACACTAGTCTTGCTTCCGGTGTCTTCTCCCTCTCTCCCTTTCTGGTTATGCTATATGTAACCCTGTAATATTACTCTTATTTAATTCTACCACTGCTTTGTCTCTCTTCTGCTCAAGGTAGTATGAGAGGTCGCTTATGCTATTTTAATGGTGTTGCAATTCCTCTACCACCAAGTCTTTCTTCTGACTTTCAGAGACCTTCGTATTTTAATCATAGCCTCTTCTGTCCCTACCCTCCTGCTTAGCCAGAAGTGTTCTTCTCCCTCTTTGTTCCACCTGTCCAGATTATACTTATTTCTCTTCCTTTTCTGGGTAATTACAGTCAGTATTACTGTATTATAAGCTGTCATTATTACGGTTTTGTATAACTTGTTTAATGTTTATATAGAATATGCTTTTCTGTTGTTTTACTTATAGAAGTACTTTTTAAGGTTTTGTGTTTTATCTGGGGCATTTTGTACTTCATAGACAATTTTGATGTATTTGGGTATAAATCTATAACTATTGGTACTGAAAAGATGATCTCTTTTACTTTGGTTGCTTTTAAAATTTTTCTCATTGGTTTCATGAAGTTTGACTGTGATAAGCCTTGGTGTCATTTTTTTCTGTTTATCAAGCTTGAGATTGATTAGGCTTCTTGAATCTGGAATGTCTTTTATTGTCATTGGAAAATTGTTAGCCGTTATCTTTTAAAATATCACGTCTGCTCTGTTCTCTCTCTTCTCCTGGGACTCCAGTTAAACAGACACTAGATTTTATTACTCTTGTCTTTTCTCTTCCCCTCTCTTTTATGATTCACATCTTTTTGTCTCTGATGCATTCTAGATAGTTTTCTCTGAGCTGTTTTCCAAAGGTATCCTATGTTTGTATGGTGGATAATCATGGGTAATCTTTTTTTTTTTTTTTAAATATGATTGTCCCGGTTAAATAATGATTCCTATGTTGTCTTAGTATAATGAACAACTATAAAACAACAAAGGATTTGACACACAAAGGTATATTTTCACCTAGAAAATTATACAGGGAAGTAGAACAGTTTTCTTAAAAGAAGGGGAAGGTAAATTTATTAGAAGCATCCCCTCTAGGGAAAAGTTTATCGTTTTTTTTTAAAATGCAGATCCATTTAATAAGGGGAATATGTTGTTCTTTCAGTGCATTGTCAGGCAACACTATGGAAGGCAATGAAAGTGCAAAAATGATTGATACCTCTTAACATTTGCTATGTGAGTAATTACTCTGTTTCAGGCTCTATTCTAACCATTTTCCATTTATTTTTATCTTTTAAAACCCTAGATGAGCTTTAGATAGGAGATACTTTTACTTTACAGAGAAGGAAATTGAGGCATGAAAAGGTTTGGTGACTTGACCAGGGTTGCATGTTTAGTGAGTCATGAAAGTACAGTGACTCCCATTATGCTGTGCCTTATTCTTAGTAAACTAATAGTTAACAGTTGGTTAACACTTGGATACTCAAGAAAGTTGGTATTAGTCACATTTTGGAAAAGGATACCAGATATTTATAAAGTCAGATAAAGTATTTTAGGCCAGGTCATTAATCATGAGATCAGTAAATATTGCTGATGTGGATATAGGGGATTTAAATATGGCAAAAATATCTTGAGCTTTGTGTCACATCAAGAGAAATGCAGCTGGTATATTCAGGTAATAGAATTAATTACTAAGCAGGTAATTGTACCTTTCTGAAAGAGTTTTATTTTGTTTTTAAGGTTTATGATACATTTTTCCATTCAGATTTTCAGGAAGTTGCTCTTCATATTTGTTTCAGAAAAACACCTGTACTGGAACATGAATTTTACCTGATGTTTTTGTATTCACATATAATTTTTGACATCTCTAAAGAGAAGCTGGACTAATCAAAATGACTCTGCTTATTAATAATTGCAGTTTAGTGTCATGGCTTTTCAGTTCACCTTGGTAACAATCTTGAATGTCTTGTCATTATTATGAAAGTGTGAGTGGGATGGTAATAGGAAGAAAAATTCATTAGGTTTTTTGGCAGAATAATTTGCCTGCATAGTGATACAATATATCATTTCAGGTTATCACAGACTATGAGTCAGAAGTTTTTTATTTTTAAATATGAGTGTTAGTATGTTATTTTGTTGATTCGTCTGCTATTTCTGTCTGGCTGCCTCTAAAATTTTCCTTGCTCTTTTCCTTGATCAATGTAGTATTACTGAAGACCTATGTAATAAAAAGACCTTAGCATCATAGCTTTTCTTAAAATACAAATGGAAATGTTTAGTGTAGATTCAAATATTTAAGGTTTGATACATTTGGGAAATAGACTTTTTTTTTTTTTAATTTTGAAATAAGAAATTACTTACTGGAAAGTTGCACAAAGAGCTATTATAACCCGTTGTGCAGTGTTTCCTCATGTTATAGTCCTGTATTATCTAGAATTCCTTAAAACTACTCCACCAACGTTGGTATGTTATTATTAACTAAACACCAGACCTTATTAGTATCTCACCACATTTTCCAACTTAATTACCTTTTTTTGTTTCAAGATCCAGTACAGAATACAATACTGCACTTAAGGCTTGCACAGTTTTTAAATTAAACATTTTACTATAACTCAGAAAATCATTTTAAGATTGGGGTGATGGTAAATTGGGTTTTCCTTTCTTAGATTTTTTTTCAGGAGGCCTGTGTATTCTGTTCCAGTCCTTTGAATCTGTTCTCCATTGCCGCAGCCACATGTGGGCCTTGCGCTCTTTGCCTGGAGCTCTGCACCCTTCATTCCCTTACCAGCTGAATGTTAGTGTTAGTCACTCAGTTGTGAGCGACTCTGAAACCCCTTGGACTGTGGCCTGCCAGGCTCCCATGTCCATGGAGTTCTCTGGGTCGGAATGCTGGAGTGGGAGATCATTCCCTTCTCCAGGGGATCTTCCTGACTGAGGAATTGAACCCAGGTCTCCCACATTTCAGGCAGATTCTTCACCATCTGAGCCCAAGGAAGCCCGAGTAAAGACTCCGTCGCTGCGTCGTGTCCCACGCCGGCTTAGAGCTGGAGCGCAGGGTAATGAGGAGCGTGGCCTCTGCTCTCCTAGAACTACAGATTAGCCCATCTCCTGCCTCCAGTCTGACTCCTCTCCCCTAGAACTTAGCTCAGAACCAGGGTTTCTACCTTCAGCACTGTTCTCATTTTGAGCCACGTAATTCTGTTTCATGATTGACTGTCCTGTGCATTGTATGGTGTTCATCAGCATCCTTGTCTGTAGCAACTCCAGTGGTAACAGCGGAAATGTCTCCAGACGTTCCCAGATGCCCCTGAGGTGAAATTGCCTCCAGTTGAGAACCGCGCTCTGATCGCGTCATGCCTCCTTTTCCCCAGTGACTTTGAATAGTCTCAGCCCTGTAATGTGGCTGACAACACGGGCCTTCTCCCACCTTTTCCTGACTTGTACCTTGTGCTGCAGCTTTGTACGACTATTCGGCAGTTCTTAAAATCAGCTAAAGTCTCTCCATCCCTTTCTCTCTGCAGTGTCCCTCATCCTGTGAACATTTTATCTATTTGTGCTGTAAAACCTAAATGTAACCAAGCAGAATTAAGTGCTTATACTTACCTCTGCTATAGCTTTTGTCACATAATCATGGCTATTTATTTGCCTTTGTTTTTTCTGCTATACTGTTAGGTTCTGGAAGTTGGAAATGATGTGTTTGTGCTCTGTATAGACCCAACTCCTCAACATTGGTAAATATTGAATAAAGAGGCAGTAGGTAATTGATGTAGTTGGTGACCTTCAGTAGAATAGGAAAAGTTCAGAAATGGGTTGGGAGTGAAAAACAGTAATGGTTGGAAGAAGAGAGAGACTAGTCTCCCAGGGTAGCTGTGAGGTGAACAAAAACCCAAAGCTGGTTTTTAGGAAATAAAGTTTACTAGTGAACTGGGTTATTGGTTCATTGTACCTGGAATATTAAAACTCATACCTGGATAATTTCGAAACCAACTCTCAAGTTTATTTCGGTGCTTTCTTACCCTGTTTTATTATCTGCTTATAAATCTTGACTACTTTGTACCTCCTGTTATTTGGTATAAATGGTGAAAACTGCTTGCATTTCAGGCTCAGGGCAGAAGAACCAGTGTAGTTGGCTCCTTTCCAGCCTTTTACAACCTCCTTTAATAAATGTTTTCGAGAAGCAGAAAAATCAAGATACCATTAATATGTCATCACTAACTTCTGACAATTTTCTGTGGAAGAGTTGTGAACGTGTACTTGGCATGGCAACGTTTACTTTCAGACGTACTAACAAATCTGATGTTTGTCCTTTCTCACGTCCTTACCCATGTTACGCCTTTTTTTGAATACAGTTTATTCTGTATTTATTTACCTGATAAACAAACCCTACTTCAATAGTAAGTGACATGGTTGGGGAAGAAAATAGGAGAGGAAATACTTAAATACATTAAGGCTGTTTTTGAAGTTAAATTTGGAGACTGGGATGCATGTTTATTATGTGAAAAAGATTGTATTAAAGCAGTCATTTGCTAATTGCCTTGTTTGCCTTTTTCTTAGATTTAACATGTCAGCAAAGTAAACTTTGTAATCTCTAGGTTTCCCAAGTTTTCATCTCTTTTGTTTGCCAGATGCTACCATCTCTTTGTTATTTTACTTGTTGCTTCTGCAGCAAAGTTGCAGTGTTGGTGAGTGGAAATAAGGAATATTGGAGAACCTGATTCTTCAAAATGTGTGTAAGGAAACAGCTTTGCCTTGAAAAGCAGCTTTACTCCACAAATATCCAGTTAAGGTTAAAAAGCCTATATAGTAGTTCCTCTTTATTTTGATGGTGGATATGTTCTAAGCTCTCCAGTGGATATTTGAAACGGCAGATTGTACCAAACCCTATATATACTGCTTTTAAAGAAGTATCTGATAAAGTTTAATTTATAAATTATGCACAGTAAGAGATTAACAATAACTGATAAATAGAACAGTTATAACTATATACAGTTGACCCTTGAACAGTCCAGGGATTAGGGGCACTGATTTCTCTGTCCCCTGCAATTATGTAGTACTGTAGTATTTATTGAAAAAATCCTAATAGAAGCAAATCCATGTTGTTCAATGGTCAGCTATACTGTAATGAAAGTTTTGCGAATGTGGTCTCTCACTTTTTCTCTCTCAAAATACCCTATTGTACAAATTTAATGTCTTTTTTTTTTATCCTCATCTAAGCACTTATCACAGAGTATGACTAGTTTTTGTGATTTGAAGTGTAACAGCAAAACTAGGACGCATTCTTTTTCCTTCTTCACAGTTTCACAGATAAAATATCCATTCTTTTATTTGTTTGGTTTTTTTTTTTTTTGGCCTCACCTTTCAATTTGTAGAATCTTAGTTCCCTGACCAGGGATTGAACTCAAGCCCTGGTAGTGTGAGTACCAAGTCCTAATCACTGGGCCACCAGGGAATTCCCAGGAATTTTTTTTTTCCTTTGTTTACTCAGTTGAAAACTTTCACCTTTTCACTGAAAGAATGCACTTTACAGCTTCTCTTTGGCTTATTTGAATTGCCCACATCACTACTCTTATACTTTAAGCCATTATTAAGTAAATAAAGGTTACTTGAACACAAGCACTGCAATACCAAGACAGTCAATCTGATGACCGACATGGTCTGATAATTCAAATGACTGCTAACTGAATGAACCGGATATGCTGGACTATGGAGAAGGCAATGGCAACCCACTCCAGTATTCTTGCCTGGAGAATCCCATGAACAGAGGAGCCCGGCTGGATACAGTCCATGGGGTTGCAAAGAGTCAGGTACAACTGAGTGACTAACACAACGTGCTGGACTAAAAGATCCTGGGTAGCATGGATCATCAATCACACTATTCAGAATGGTGTGCAGTTTAAAACTTAGAGGAGTTGTTCATTGCAGGAATTTTCCATTTAATATTTTCACACTGTGATTGACCATAGGTAACTACAAATGCAGAAAGAGAAACCGTGAGTTAGGGAGGGACTACTGTACGTTAAAAGGAGTCTTAAATCTTGTCCACATTTCTAGTTTTCTCTGAGGAAACTAGTTTGAACAAAGGCAGCAAATATTCACTTAAAATTAGTTATGAATCTTGACTACTCCAGATGTGTGGCCTTAGGCAAGTTGTTTATTTTTTCAACCTCTCAATTTCCTCATCTGTAAAATGGAGATAATATGTACCATATTTAGTTATTTAGAGGCTTAAATGAGTAGCAAAATGAGGCACAAAGTAGGTGACAAAAGACGTTATATTCTGATCTTCTTGTATTTAACATTCAGTTAATTATTTTGCAAATAAATCTTTTAAAGAGATTCTTTTCCCTTTTCATTTTCACTGTTATATTTTGCCATATTTTCAGTACTGTATTTGACTTATTCTGAAATGGCTCTTAGCATATCTGGCACTGGGCTAGGGTCTGCAATTGTAGGGTTAATTTTTTTCTTTTATGACTATATTTCTTTCATAGTTCTTAGAAAAACTTTTATATTATTATAAATCTTTGAGCTTTAGCATATAATGTCTAATTTAACATTTGGCATATAATTCAGTAAATTTTAAGATTCTGTTCATTCTTTCCCTAATACTCTACTTAGTCTTGTATCTTTTCCTGCCTTCTATACAATCCATATTTTAATCCTTAGGTGTCTACTCATCACTTATTTGCATACATATATTGCATACTATTATTTTCTCAGTAACCATTTTTCCTTCCAGAATTTATTTTCTTTTGCCATTTTAATCATCTTCTAACTAGAAAATAGTTACATGGTTTTATAATTTGTGGTGTTCTTTAATAACCATTTACATATTTGGGGGGTGGTCCTTGGTTTTATTTTTTAATTTGTCCCTTGGATGATATTTACTGCTTTTAGGGCTGGAGGATGGAGGTTATATTGTATTATTCCTTATAGATCCAGCTCTCAGCATTAGTAAGTATTAAATGAAAAGATAATATATAATTTCTGTAATTGATGAACTGAGGTAGAATAGGAAAAGTTCAGAATAATATTCATATTTTCACTTGTCACAGATTTTTGTTTTTTTATCTCTCTTCTCCCTCACCCCTCCCCTGCTCACCTCTTCCTTCTTCCTTCCTAAAAACAGGTAACTCTGAGAGACTACTAAAATATATTGCATTTTTGTTTTTTAAGGGAAATAAAACTAATGTCCAATATGCCAAAGTACCAAATATATAAAATAGATATTCATGTTTTTCTTTTGTTTAAAACTTCTTTTCAAATTATAATTGACCAAAAAAGGGGAGGCACTTTGAAGAATGACAGTTTCCTTGGGTGAGTTTGTATGGTTGCTCTTGTAGCTATGTTTTATTTTCTTTTGTAAATCGTAAGGTAAAATTTGTTTTTAGGTTATGGATGTGATGAGAGGTCCCCTCTCCCCCAATATGATGTGTCTGACATATAATTTAAGTACTAATTAGGAAGCACTAGCCATTTCCTTTTTTAGTTTGTATCATATCTTTTTCCAGATTGATTATTGGGTTTGATGTTAAATTTCATAGCTCTGTAAGTGAAGCAAATTATCATATTTTCTTCATAAGGTCTCTGACTTTTTATTTTGAATTTGTTCAGGGAAACTTTGAAGTTCAGGATTGAACATCTACCTAGACATCTTAAAAACTGGGAAGTCCATGATTAAGCTGAGTAGATATTTACATAAACAGCAGCAATTTGTTCAGCATCTTAAGGGAGATGCAGGGGGAAAATGATCTCACATAAAAGTCTCTTAAAAAAAAGTAAAGGAAAAACAGTAAGATCTGCTTTTATAACATGAAGATTTGACTGTTTAAGGACAGTCAGTATAGACGTTAGTACATAGCGCTGTCAAGTTTATAAAACGTTTTTATTTGCTTTTCATAATAACTGCAAAATACCCCTACCTTTATTAATCAGAAAACTGAAACTTCAGAGAGGTGGTGAGTAACTCAGTTATATCTTTGGGTATTTTATTTCTGATCTTATGCATTTAGCTTTGATCACATTTATATAGCACCTTTTTACCTTTTCTGTGAAATTCTATATTCATTAGTCTTGTACTACCCATGTCCCTTGTATTGATTTGGATATAGGAACTTTTTGAATTATGCCCCAGTATATGAATTCTAGAAACAGTAAAACATGATGTGTTCTCTCAAGTTTGTATCTTGCCAGATAAATACTTAAATTTGAGAGAAAATATTCAGTTCCTAGAGAAGGCCTTCTTAATCTTGTTGGCTCACTGATTAATTTTTTTCTAAAATGAAATTTTGTGTTTTGAACCCTCTGATTTCTTTTGTAAAATCACCTTTTGATTTTAGTTACATACGTTCTGATCTGTTCTCATTGTTCTCAAGAGATAAAACTGCAGTTATCCTACAGCAAATCTTTTACCATATTATTCACACTTTTTTCTCCCTAGAAAGCTTCAACTTACTGTCTTTGGAAAATAGCCCAGGATGCCTGGCGTAGCTTAGAAAGCACTCTGCAGTCGGCCGCTTCCTCCTTAGTCCTTCCCTCTGATGCTGGCTCCTTTGTGCTCCAAGTGCTGGTCACACCTGACTTCCTTTTGTTGCTTAAATGTTGCGCTCCTTCCAGCCTCAGACCATTGCACATGCCCTTCCCTCCACCTAGATAGATTATCGCCTCCCCGCCTTCCCTGGCTGTTCAATTTTCAGGTCGTTTAAATATCAGTTTTTAGGGAAGTGTACTCTGATTCCCTGATATCCTCCTGCCATATATGTTTAGGACCCTTTGCTGTGTATTTCAAGATTTCTCTGTACCTTCTGTTTGATGGAACTTAACATTGTTGTAAGTCCTTGTTCATGTCTTTCTTCCCTGCTAAACTGCAGTCTCCATGATGGTAAGTTCTGTCTTTTCTTTTTCTTTGTTATATCCTTTAGTTCATACTTGGCCCATATAGGTGCTCTATAAATGTTTGTTGACTCAAAATTGAGTGATTAAAATGTTTGGGGGAAAAAAAAACCCTAACTTTTTAAAAAATGAATTTTTATTGAAATAGCTATTAAAATATTCTAAAATACTTAAAACTGAAAATATTACACTATTGTATTTTCTGTATCATCATGAGTTTCCAGGAAAGAAATGAGAAGGAAGAATAATACAAATCAGGGATTGTACAACTCTAATAAATTCAACTTAGTATTGTAATGTCTGTTTTTTTTGTTTGGTTTGTTTTTTTAGTGCTTATTTTTGTATTTGGTTCGTGATTTTTTTTTTTTTTTTTGCTTAACTCTTGAGTGTTTTATTTCAGTTAGTATTTGAGTTCTTTTCAGACATTATTCATATTTGTGACATCTGCTAAATCTTAAAAAACATGGTGTCTTTCAAATGGGGATTACAACGAAACTTGGAATTAAATAGGTAGAGATTTGGAGGGCAGCTGCTGTTCATACTAATTATTTTAGATACAGTTGTAAAAGAAAGAGAGGCTCTCGGGTGTTGTGTCACCCACGCAATTATTTCCCTTTACTTTTCTGTTCTCTCTTGCCTCACTCCCCATCCTTTTTTTTTTTTTTTGTGGGCAGATAAGCTAATTACAGGATTATTCTTCAAATGTTGCAGCCCTTTGCACCTTAAAGTTGGCATTTTTGTTTGTTATGATCATTGTTACAGAATTTTATTTGTCTTGTTCTTATGTTGGGTCGTTACTAGTTACTTGTGCATTGTGATAGAGACCAGATGATGCTGTGGAAATAAACCAACCTGTGTTGAATTATTTCCTAGATTATCTCTGGCCCTCAATTATGAATGTTTGGTTGTAATTTTCTACTAATATCTGTTAGAATTACTGTGGTGAGCTTTTCACTCGTGGCTCTATAGAGAATTAAATGTTACAAGTTCCTCCTTATATGCTTCCTTAACGAATAAAATTTAAACTATCTTTACCATCTTTTACTTTAAAATTTTAATGGGAAAGATTTAGAAACAGACTCATAAACAAAATTGATGACCCTTTGTATTTTATGGCTTCTGAATCAAATTAGATGTGAATTCTTTGTAGTATGTCATTCAATCCATTGTCAAATAGGCAATGGTTATTCTCTATAGTGTATACATTCAAGTACTTTAATATACTTAGTCTTTATGGTTTCTTTTTTTTATGATTAAATAGATTTAAATTCCTTGACTCTTTATCCCTGGATCTGTTTTTATCAGTCTTTGAATTTAAGCTTAATCTCTTTAGACAGTTCATATTTTTCATATTACTCTTGAGCTCCTCAAGGTAGGCTGAGCTATACTTTATTTAATAAAACATTAATCGGGATGTATATATGCTCAGTGGAGAAAACTTGGAAAACAGAACAGCTGAAAAATTAACCAGTCTCACTGGTTATCTGTTACTAACACTTTGGCATGTTTCCTCTCCGTCTTTTTTTCTAATATTCGTCTACTTAAGCAGCATGGTAAGAGTGCACTCTTTGGAATAAGCTTGAATTCGAACCGGGGCTTCACCTCTGGAAAAATTACATTCTGCCTTTCAGTTCTATTATTGGTAGGGATTGTCCCCAGTAAGGGGATAATTGTCGTACCCATTTTAAAAGATCCATGAGGATTAAATCAGAATGTATATGAAGTTCCTTGAACAATGTCGGGCACATAGTAAAAGCACTCAGTAAATATTAGCTATTATTTTCCAGATATGCTACACATCATAATAATTTTCTGTGGCCTTTCCCACCTCCACAAGAATAGCAGATAAGACTCTTTTGTACTAGATTCTTGAAGTCCCCATAAGAACCTCTCTAGCTTCAATCACTGTTGACTTTCATCTTCCTTAATAGGTGTTTTCTCAAGATACTTAATTCTTGGCTTTAGCGTAAGTTTTCTTTTAGAGAGTTAGATAGCTATTTTTTGTGGCTTGTACAGTTACATCATCTTTCCATTCAAACATTTTTGTGATCCTTTAAAAAAATTTTTTATGTAATTTTATGCGTTAGCAAATACCTTATTACCACACCATACTTTATTTAGTGGAAACCACCAACACCATGTAGAGACAACTTTTTGTATTTCTCATGAATTTGGAAGATTATTTCTATAGAAATTGGCCTCTGATTGTGGATGTAGCATTATTTTGTTGGGCAAGCTAATTATTGTCTAACAAGGTAGATCATTTTTGCAGTTGATTTTCACATGGTCTTGCTTACATGATTATCATTGTTTTTGTACAGGTAGACCTCAGAGGTATTATGGGGTTTTAGACCACTGCAGTGAAGTTAGTATCACAGTAAAGCAAGTCACACCAATTTTTTGGTTTCCCAGTGCATGTAAAAGTTTCTATACATAAAATGCAGAAGTAGTTGTAACTTATAATTAATAACCATATAAACAGTTTGTAAATTAAAGTACAAAAGAGAGTAGATTCTGCAGAATCAGTATCTAGATTTCATTTCATTCTAATTCCCTAACTAGGGACTGAACCTGGGCCCTCAGCAGTGAGCACGCAGAGTCCTAACTACCGGACCTCCAGGGAATTCCTCCATTTTTTAAAGTACTTAGCAGGTTGATGTTGTAGGGTATTTTGCTAAGTAAAATAAGTCAGACAGAAAGACAGATACTGGATGATGTCACTTACATGTAGAATTAAGAAATCCAACAAACTGGTGAATATAACAAAAAGAAGCAGACTCATAGATACAGAGAACAAACTAGTGATTACTAAGGGAGAGGAAAGGAGGGGGCCGAATATCGGGGTAGGGGATTAAGAGGAATAGGCTTATAAAGTAAGCTATAGGGTATATTATACAACACAGTGACTATAGCCAGTATTTTATAATAAGTGTGATTGGAGTATAGACTAAAAATTGTGAATCACTGTTTTGTAAACCTGTAACTTAACATAATACTGTATAACAAATACGCTTCACCTTTAAAAAATAAGGGCAAAAAGTACCTATTAGAAGGGGGAGGCTTTTTGGAGGGAGGTGGCTCAGAGGTTAAAGCATCTGCCTGCAATGCGGGAGACCTGGGTTTGATCAGGAAGATCCCCTGGAGAAGGAAATGGCAACCCACTCCAGTATTGCCTGGAGAATCGCATGGATGGAGGAGCCTGGTGGGCTACCGTCCACAGGGTCGCAAAGAGTCGGACATGACTGAGCGACTTCACTTTCACTTTTCACTAATATTTCTGCCTTAGTTCTTTATTATCTGCAGAGATTTTATCATGTTTTTTCTAATACTCTCAAAAATATAGTCACTAAGATTATTGCAGATGCTCTTTTCTGGCAGCTACCCATTTTTTCCTCATGAAACTTGGTTCATGTGATAGAGATTTGTCTACAGACTTCCCATGAACTTGATTGACATGGTACAGATTTGTATAGTGAGGAAAACTGAGGTAAATCTGCTTATGTCTGTCTTTTTCTAAAATATCTTCATTGGAAACTTGGCCCAGCTGTAGGATCAAAGTACCATTTCCCTGGATAGACAGATGGCAGCTGTGTATAGGTAAATGAAATTAAGCTTGTATTTCCAACAGATTAATTCTTAAAAACTTTTCAATAGTCTTCAAACTATATAATTGTCAATCAAGAGTAAGATATTTTTTAGAGGACATGAAGAATAGCCACATAAACTATCACTAATTGTAAATTTAAAGTATTGGCTGTTGCTGATGATGATTTAGTCGCTACGTTATGTGCAACTCTTGCAACTCCATGGACTGTAGCCCACCGGGCTCCTCTGTCCATGGAATTCTCCAGGCAAGAATACTGGAGTGGGTTGCCATTTCCTTCTCCAGGGGATCTTCCCTACCCAGGAATCGAACCCATGTCTCCTGCACTGCAGGCAGATTCTTTACCAACAGAGCTATGAATGAAGCCCAGAGTTTTACTGAGTTGAGTGAGTGAGTGAAAAGTCGCTCAGTCGTGTCCGACTCTTTGCAGTATAAATAAACATGCCATCAGCAGGTTAGTACAGAAATATATATAAGATAATTAAATCATAGTTTAATAGAATAGAGACGGGTTAGTTAGTGAAAAGATTGGAACAAATAGTTGATTATTTAGGGGAGAAAAAATATCTTTAGAGACTCACCTAGTAACATCTACTAAAACTCTGAATATGTTAAGGAGTTAAATGAGAAATTTAAACCACAAATACGTAAAAGAAAACTTAAGTGGATATTTATTATACTGTTGGCTGGTAGAAGAACCCTTCTAAAGCACTAGACCAAGTTACAAAAGAAAAAAAAATATTGATAAAATTGTCTGTGTAAACACGTGAAATTATGAGATGTCAAAGAATAGCATAATATGGAAACCATTCCAAATATTGTGGAAAATGTTTCTGGATGAATAACTTGAGAAGTTGAAGTTGGGAATACCTTGCTTAAAATCTCTGCAGAGTCATGTTTAAATACAAGTCCATCAAACTTAAAGCCTAGTTTTTATTTCATTAAGGAATATGGATGGCATAGCCATTAAAATTCTGTTTATGAGGGAAATCGCTGCAAAATTTTATGTAATTGTTATAGGTGGTAGAATTATGTAAAGACAATATTCTTATTTTCTACATTAAGTATACATTAGTATTATGATTAAAGAAATTAATTCTTGAAAAATACCTTGGTGTGAACTACAAAGAAATAACTTGTGGGGACATTTTATTTATTAAGGATGTATGCACAGAAGTAAGACCCTACTGGCTAGATATATCTAGTTATATACAGAGTTATACCTGTTAATAACTTTAAGAAATTGTGGGTCTTTTGTTTCTTTTGTTTAGTAACTAGTTCTAAATTGTGCACAGAGACTTTGTTTCAAAGGCTGTTCTGAATGATTTGCTACAAATGACACTTCTCACTTTTTGCTCCTTTCTCCATACTTCATACAAATGAATAGCAGTGATTTCTGGAAATTTTATTTCACTTTACTTTTCCATTCACTCAGGAAAGTTGAATAAATATGCTTACCAATCCCCTTGCTTCCAGATTAAGTAAATTTAGCAAGGCAGTTGAAAGGAAGAATGGTATGGAGATACTTTGAATCTGTAATCTGTCCAATAAAGAAATCCATTTTTGTTTTATTCTTAAACCTAATTGTTTTTTGTTGTGTAGTTAATTTATTAAGTCCACCAAATGCATAGCTTCTACTAAGTGCCAGCCACCACTGTCAGCTTTTAGACTTATCAAAGAACAGAACAGACAAAAAAATTGTGCCTGTGTGGCGCTTATTATATTGTAGTAAGGGGAGACAGAAAATAAACAGTGAACATAATTAGCAAATAAAAGGTGATTATTGATGGAAAAAGAGCAGGTACTAAACTACATAGGGGCATCAGGAGTTAGCGGTGGTGGTGGGGGGTGGGTTGTAATTTTCACTAGGCTGATCAGGCTTAGGCTTCATTGAGAAAGTGACAGACATTTGAGGACAGATATGAAGAAGGAAGCCAGGGAATTAGCCATGTGGGGGAAGAGTGTTCTGGCCAGATGGAATAGCGGGTGCAAAGACCCCAAGTTAGGAGCATTACCTGATGTGTTGGAAGAATGGGGATGATTAGAATGGTTGGAATAAGATCACACAAAAAGGTGATCAGATAATGGACACAAGATTGTGCAGTCTTGGTAGGCTGATGTATAATGAACTTGGTGTTTATTGTGAATCAAATGAAGAACATTGCAGTTTTGAACACAGGAGTGATACTGTAGGGCAACTGGTTAGGTTACTTTTAAAATTAAAAAATTTTAATTTAAAAGGAAAATTCACTTTTTACTGGAGGAGGTGGCATTTAAACTGGCCCTGAAGGGTAAGAAAGAATTTGCCAAGTTAGGAAGATAGAAATTTGCTTTGGCAGGCTTAATTTAAGAATATTTCCCATCACCATACTTGGGAACATAAATGTACTTTTAAACAAAAGTCGTATATGTTACTTGATTTAAGGTTAAAACTATAATAATGACATATAACGAACTTATTCCTTTGTGACCTCTTATATCTGCTTAACCATGCTCATTTTAAAAATTGATGTTCTAGTTTAATAAAATTTAAGGAGTTCCTATAATCCAAGAGACATTTCTTTTTTACTCAAAAATCCAATTACTGTTAACAATTTCTTGAGGAAGTGAATGATTGCCATTTGCTTTTCTGCCATAAAACTGTAAATTTAATTGAACCATCTTGTGTTTCTTATTATTAACTAAGATTCACTTATGTACTTTTTTATTTAAAAGGCACTACACTCAGTTTCAGGAAATATGAATAAGGCAGAATTTCTGTCCTTAAGGTACTTAAGATCTAGTAGGAGAGACGAGACATTATGTAAATGGTGTAGTAAAAGAAAATGTGAGTTCATCGAATGGGAATCCTACCACATCTTCTCTGCCTAATTGACCTGGTCAGACCTTCAAAGCCAGTCTCCTCAGTTGAACTTCAACTACTGAAGCATACCTGTATTTTTCTCTTTAACCCCCTGTGTCAAGTTTGAACTGCAGCTTGTTACCTGGGAACTCTGCATACTGTTTTCCCTGTATGTCATATCTTTCAATGCTGTTGTACGAGTTTGTAAACTGGTTGGCAGCAAGGACTCTTTTTGGTACCCTTCCCCTTAGGATGCTGACATAGTGTCATTAAAAATACCCAGTAGTTAATTGGCAGCCAAGCATAACATAGGGTGGTGTGGAGTACAGTATTTGACTTAATGTTGTTTCTAAAAAGTTTTTCTTGAAGTGTTGACTGTAGGTAACTTTTTGAAAGGGATGTTCTTTTTCTCAGTTGAGTCTCAGCGAAAATAAAGTTTATCCCAGTTTAGGTAGAGATTCAGTAAAAACTGTGTTTAAGAGAGTAGTAACATTTTCTCTTAAGGGAATTAGTTTTTGCTTTATCAACTCTGAAGTATAGTCTTCATTAAAAATCCATCTTAAAAAATTCTGACCTATATAAAAATGCCTTGTCATCATTAAAATAATAGTTTTGGTATTGTAGTTACCTCCAAAGATCATATTATTGTACCTGAACAGCGATAAGAGATTTTTAAGAAAATTTGACATTTTGAGAATTTTGTAAATTTGGGGTGGAGAGAATTAAACTGTATTGGTAACACAGTACGGTCAACATCTGTGCTATATGTCATCACTTATTTTTCTATAAAATAAACAATAAGTGAGATGTCATTGATCCTTAGTGTTTGGGTAAGATCATTTGAGTTCTCATTTGGCAGGACAGGTGATGCCTGTGGTTTTGTGTGCTCCTGACTCTAAATCTGTTGGAGCTAAAGTGCAGGTGGTTGTCTTTCACCAGACCATTTCTATGCATAAGGCAAAATATATCAGGGTTTATTAGAAACTTATCGAATCACTGTTACTGTAGAACTAGTTTCAGCCTAAGTATACTAATTAACAACTTTCAACAGTTTGTCTTAGATAGCACAGATGTTGAAATAGATTGTATCCTAGAACTTGTCCTCTAACAGCAGGAGATACACTCTTACCAGAATATAAAATAATTGATGTAGGAAAAGATCATGTAAGCACAATGGAATTATTCCTTAAATTATATTTCATTGCTTTAGAACCTGCAAAGTATTCTACCTCATTGCCAGTCTCCACTATTTTCTTTTTTGCTTGTCAGTGTAGTGTAAGCCAAACATCTGTTGTATGTGAATAAGATAATAAGCACTGAGATTCTTTATTATACACCTGATTTATATTTCATAAACTTTAGGGCGTAATTGTAGGCTCTAAACCTGAGTTAAATATTGATAATATCAATACTTTGTACATATTTAATTTGGGGGCGGGGGGCTAAATTTAAATGTGAGAAACTGCAGTGCTTATATTCAAAGTAGATGGCAGTCACAGTCAGGAAAAAAAAAAAAGCCTTGTATTAAAAGATAATCTACAGGGGTGAACATGTGCCTGCAGACCAGTCAGCATGTATTTAGTGAGCACATTCTTTGTTTATAATTCTAATGCTATCATAAATATTGGTATAGAAAACAAAGAACAGTAGTAAGTTAGATGGAAAGGAACATCTTCAGCCAAATTCAGCACATCAGGCTTTGGAGCAGGAGGTAAATTTTGTTCATATCTTGAAAGATGGTTAAAATGGGGGAGGTGAAAAAAGAGGGCTTATAGGTTCTAGAAAAGGAATCATTTTACAGGTCTTTGGCAGGATTCTCAGTTTATTATTTTTTTAAATTTATTTATTTTTGGCTGTGCCAGGTCTTTATTACTACCCCCGGGCTTTCTCCAGTTGCAGAGAGCAGGGGTTATTCTGTTGTGGCGTGTGGGCTTTTCATTGCTGTGGCTTCTCTGGCTGGGGAGCACGGGCTCTAGCCACTGGCTTCAGTAGTTGAGGCACAAGGGCTTAGTTGCCCTGCCGCATGTGGAATCATCCCAGGCCAGGGATCAAATCTATGTCCCCTGCATTGGCAGGCGGATTCTTAACCACTGGACAACCAGGGAAGCCCTTAATAATTATTATTATTATTTTTAATAATGCAACAAGTTATTCCTCTGCCTTCATTGTTGCAAAGTTTTTAGAAGTGTCATTCAGCGTGTCATATTTAGAGTGTTTAAGAATTGCTGTTTGTTGAAAAGTAAAAAGCACCAGATCCAGTTTTAACTGCTGTTATGAGAAAATCTGTCTCATAGGAGACTTCTAAAGAAATAATATACAAAGTCATTTTGGGTTTTAAAGAGCACTGACAGAGTAGAGAGTAAAGAAGCCTGAGTTTTAATCCTAGCATCATGCCTTACTTCGTGACTTTCAGCAGGTTATTTAACTAGATTTTCTTGTTTGTAAGGTGAAGATAATAGTGCTTTTAACTTATTTCAAGTAAAATAATGGGCTTTACTGACGATTTTGAAGACTTTTAACTAGGAGTCATATGCATTAGAAAGCATCTTTATTTATACCAATATATGAGAAATTGAAATACGTGAATTCTTTAAAAAGGATAATTAAAATTAATTTCTCAATTATACTTATTTCCCCCCCTTTTCTTGGTAGCGGATACTTTGTTTTCAAGGAAGCTGAATGGAAAATACAGACTTGAGCGGCTGGTTCCCACTGCCGTGTATCAGCACATGAAAATGCATAAAAGAATCCTTGGACACCTGTCGTCTGTGTACTGTGTAACTTTTGATCGAACGGGCAGACGGATATTTACTGTAAGTAGTTTTTAAAGTATTATGTTAATTCATATATGAGATTACGGAAATGTTGCTTATAGTTGAACTTTGAAATAAAACCATTGTTTTTTCTTTTAATTTGAAAAACTAGAAATTCACATAAAACTGCTTATTGTAACAAAAGCGTTGCTTAACATTGAACTTCAAATTTGGAATGTTTTTGAAAGACACGTAACACAGTTACAGCTACATTATTGTCCTCGTGGATAAGTAATTCCCAGCATTATATCAGATAATGCAGTTCACATTTTGTAAAATGTCATACAATGATTTTAATTCTAAACCTAAGGGCATTTTATCCAAAACAAGCACATTAGAGTCTGAGAAATGGCCCTTAAAGTGGTGATAGGGAAAAGTCTGAGCATATGTAAGGTTATTACCTTTTATCTTTAGGACTTCATCCTTCAGTATATCTGGCGTTCAGAGAATCTCTTTGGGTTTGTTTGTTACTGTTTTCTTTTAACTTGTTGAATGGAGAAAAGCAGAGCTTTTCAGCTTTTAAGTGAGAAAATTGCTTTTGGAAGTATTTCAATTTCTTTTTAGGTGCCTTAACTATTATATCCACTAAGGGTAATATTTACTGCACTACATGGTTGTACTTATAATTAAATGTTACTTATGTTAAATACTGGGCTGAAGGTATGCACTTATTCACGGGGTTCCTATGGGAAGTTGAAGTTAACATGGAAATTCCCATCTCTGCCTTTGAAGAGAGCAGCTGCGAATTTTATACAGTCACAACAATTATAGATTCCTCTTTTAAGTGGATATGCTTGTAAACTGAGATTTATTTATATCTACTTTCTCTCCTTTACCCATACACTCAGTCATCTGTAAAACAGCTAAATGGCAGGATGTGGGAAAGGATTTCCATACTTATCTTTTTCCTGGTTCTAGAATCCTCTTCAGGCATTTGCAGATCATTTCGTATATATTAGTATTCTCCATTTCACTTCCTCTTTTATGTCTGCTATTCTTTATGAAGCAGAATAAAAGTGAAATTTTCAAAATTTTCTGACAGTTTATTACCTTTAGAGTGAGGAACAGTTATCCCTATATTTGCTGAAGTCCTTGATATACCTGCAACAGTAACTTGCTCTCAAATGGTAATGGAAAATTATCTTTAGAGTTAAGTTCAACATATTATTTAAATTTAGCTCTCAAAACATATAGTAAATTTGGCATTTCTAATGTTAGAAGGATTCTTTCAAAAATAATAATAAATTGAAAGAATGAGAAAGAAGCATTACATTGTGTTTATATTTCATTTTGGCATTAAGTTATGTCATATACTGAGGTTATAAAAAATATCTTTAACTTCTTAATTTTTTGATGTTTGTAAAGGAATTCTTTGAAAATGAGAGGGATGGTAGGCATTTATTTGTCATACTTCATGAAGCATTGTGTGTGTGTTGATTTGAATTAGATACATAACCTCTTATACTTTTTTGAGGGAAAAATCCAGTGAGTAATACACTGTTGCTGTCTTACAGTAGTAGATTAGTAGGCATAGAGCTGGGAGAGCACTCTGAACCTGGGTGTAGTGAACTACTACCCCTGAGTCAAATCCAGCCCACTGCCTGGTTTTGTTAATAAAGTTTTATTCAAACACAGATGCACTCAGTTGTTTACATTGTCTGTGATTGCTTTTGTACCACAACATGGAGTTGGGTAGTTATGACAGACTGTATTGCCTACAAAGCCTAAGATAATTGTTATCTGGCCCTGTACAGGAAAAAAAAAAACTGCAGCCCTTGTTCTAAAAACTTTAATTCCTAGTTTTAAGAGCATTTGATATTGGGGGAATAAGAATGATACGTTAAGAGGAAGCTGTTTTCTGATTGTTTTCCTTTAATTGAAGATACATAAATAAAGGGAAGAAAATTATCACTGTACTATTTTATGTGGCCTTATCAAGAATCTAAAAATGTTGATGTTTTATGTATGTGATATAATTTTCTAATTGTGCCAAACTTACAGTCTCATTTGTAATTTTTTACTGGTGATTCGCAGTGACAGATTCCAAAATGTTACCTTGTGATAAATGTCAAAATATGAGATCATTGTTACTTAAAATTTTTTTGTATTTTTGTCTTGTTATCACTTCAGGTTGAGTTAGAGAACATATGTGTTCACTATTCACATTCTTTTATTCCCCTGGAAACACACTAGCCACTAACTAATGCTTTGAAATCCAGTCTTAAAAGCAAATAGGATAAGACTTCAGGATAGTAGGTTTTGACTGAACAATGAAAGATGCCTGTGGAGCGGCACACTCTTGTTACTTACTACAATAACAATTCAGTAGTGGACGACTCAGTATTTCCTTCTTATGTATTTGGTATCTTAAGACTTTGTACACTTAGCATTAACTTCTAGTGTTAGATGTATTTGAAAACTTTTTCCAAGGGACTGATTCCAACAGACTTTTGAGTCCTTTTGGGCAGGCACAACTAGAGGCGGTCTAGTCCTGTGGTTAAGAGCATCATCTTCAGCATCAGGGGACTCTCAGTTCAGCTCACAGCATTACCATGTCCTAGCAGTGCAGTTTACAAAGACTGCCTCACCCATTTCATCGGCAGTGTTCTCAGCTCTTTAAAAAAGGTAGGGAAGTAGATAATAGTACCAATTCCACAGGATTTTTTGTGGGATTACATGAAATGATGTATGTAATTAGTATAGAACAGGATACACAGGAAGCAGTCAAGTCTCACTTGCTGCTTTTAATTCTATAGATATAAATTGTATCTATTTTATCTTCTTACCTAAAATCTCTTTTTAAAAATGCTATACAAGATTGAAATGGAAATCATTGTGATTGATAAGTGAAATTCTATGTTAGGAAAATTATCCAGTTGTACTAGAATATTTTAATAAATGGACGTTTCCTAGTAGAATAATGAGAAGAGCCCAGGGAGGGAGACAGTGTAATCACCAAGTCTGACTGTTCTCTAATTCTCTCTCTTTCTTAGTTTTCTAAATCTGTTTACTTGGTTTCAGAATCATTGTGTCAAATAATATTTACTAAAGAAAAGCAGAGTTAATTAATTCTCTCAGGAATAAGCCATTCACTCCTAAATGTATGTTGAGGACCATGTAAAAAGATTTCGTTTTTCTAAAACATAAAGTATATCTCTTCAAATTAAGGCAAAAGAGCATAAACTGTTTCCATAAACTCAATAATTTGAAATAAATACTATGAGTTTATTCACTCCTTTAATGAACTTTTGTCTTTTAGGGGGTATACACTGTTCTAAACACTTAGGATGTTGAAATGGGAGATACAGTTATCTGTAAGAGTTCATAGATGATCAACAACACAGTGTTGATGCGATGTGATGAGAAGTTTGATAGAGGCAGCACAAAATGCTGAGGTATCGTAGGAGAGACGTACCTAATTCAGGGTGTGGTAGGAGATGGTTAGGGGAACTTCCTTGAGAAGTGACACTTTCAACTGAGCCAAGCTGGATATTCCACAGTTTAGGGAAAGGAATTTACAGTCCTTGGAAGATTATAATATGCAATTGTGTATTATAAGCAAGAGTTAGAGATGTTATTGGAGGACAAAGTCAAGATTCTTTTGTGACATTTGAAGGGTGTTCTTCCCTGAAGGCATGGAACAAAAATGATAGCTTTAGAGGAGTGAGTAGAATTTCTCTTTTTAATGATCTGTTGCGCATTTTGCAGAGGATGAATTAAAGCTAAGTCGATATACAGAGGTATTGGTAAAAAGGTTCTAGGAGTGATCCATGAGAGTCACAGTGGAAGTAGGAATGGAATTAATGGGTTAAAAATAGAACTAGAATTTAAGAGGTTCATTTGCATGTAGGGAGAAATTGAGGGGCAATAATATGAAATGACGTGTGTTTTAACTTGTGCAGCTGGTTAGAAAGCCATGTTATTTACTGTGGTAGGGATTTAAGTGGAGAAGTTTGAAGGTTGGGACATGTTGAATTTGAGATCCACACATAGATTGCCAAGTAGAAATGCTCAACAGGTGGTGGGAGTGCAGGAGAGTGATCTAGGCTAGAAGATTCAAGTTGGGAATCATTGAATATGGAGGTTGATCATTTTGCCTCATGTATGTAATGTGAGAAGTCTGAGTCTTCAACTTGAAAGCAAACTAAACAGAAGAGAGAAGTCAGTAATTAAAACTGAGAAAGAGCTGCCTAAGAGGCCACAGGAGAAAAAAAGATGTGGTGCCTTAAAAGCCAGAGGATTTGTATTTTACTAAAGATAGAAACCTAAAGTAAAATTAGAACTGAAAGACATCTTTTGGATTTGGTAAGGGCACTAGTGACCTTAAGGAAAAAATCTTTATTTAGTTTTAGGGAAAGGAGTGAGATTGCAGTGCACTAAGGAAAGATTGGGAATTGAAAATTTAAAGAGACAACATAGAGTAATCCTTCAAAAAGCTTGACGGTAAAAAAATTGGCTGTTTCCTGAATGTGGTGGCCTACCGCTGGACATACTTAGATTGTATTGTATGGTCCTCTGTTGCAGTGAATTTGTTTAGGGTTGGTCTCTATTGAGCTGTGAACTTCTTGACAACAAATCCTTTTTCTGAAACCTTTTTAGATCTGTAGTGCCTTACATTGTATCTGGTGTATACAGTATTGTGTTAGTTGCTCAGTCGTGCCCGACTCTTTCTGACTCCATGGACTGCAGCCCACGAGGCTCCTCTGTCCTTGAGATTTTTCCAGGCAAGGATACTGGAGTGGGTTGCCATTTTCTTCTCCAGGGGATCTTCCCAACCCAGGGATCAAACCCGGGTCTCTTGCACTGCAGGCAGATTCTTTACCGACTGAGCTACAAGGGAAATCTGGTGTATACAGTAGGCATATGACAAAAAAGAAAGATGAATGAATGAGCCAGTCAGTTAGAGATACAGAAGTGAATAATGTCCTTTCTTGTAAGAAACTTCTGTTAAGGAAGATACATATATAAAAATGTCCTTAAGATGAATTCTCTCCTCCTACTGTGCTTCATTTACACTAGTCTTTTTCTGTGTTTCAAACTTGCAAAGCCCATTTATGGCTTAAAGCCTTTGTACTGTCTATTCCCTTTGCCTGGAATCATCTTCTCTGAAATACTGCTGTGGCTTATTCCTTTTTTTAGCAGCTCTGGTCAAACACTGCATATTTAAGAGACTTTTTGCTGTCTGCCTTCCCTCCTCATACTGTATCATTGTCACGTTACCTTACTGTGTTTTTCTTCTAATATCTATCACTGTCTGAAATTCTAATTTTTAAAATTAGCTTTAATTGTATTTTCTTATTAAAGAAGCTCCATGAGGATGGGTAGGACCTTGACTTAATTATTTATGAGCACTGACTAAAGTAGGCATCCTTGAGTCTATACTGATGTAAATTTGTAAATAATTAAGTGAGAAAAAGGGAAACCGCTTATTTATGGTAGAATGTCAACTGATAGTTGCCAAACCAGCATTCTTTCTGTAACTATCATAGTGGTGGTTGATTCATTGTCATCTTTGGAGGATAGATTGGTTGATACTGGTTTGAAGATCTTGGCATAATCTAGCATATGTTCCCACAAGATACTAATTTAATTAAAATGGGGAAGATTGCAACTTTCCAGGGGGAAAATATGGGAAACACTTCACATGACAAAGTTACCAACTTCAGTAGTGGTGGGATGGGGGTTGACATTGCATATCCTCTGAAGTGGTACATTGAGGCAAACACAGCATCTTGTCTGTGGGATTCCTACCAAGACAGTATGATCTGACAGAATTTAAAGTCTGTGTTCTTTATAAACTTCTGAGGACATGAAGCATAGAGAAAGCCTCAGGAAATACTCTATATTGAAGAGATTGAAGTGACCATATAACACATGTTGCTATATGGGACCCTGGGCCAAAAAAGAAAAGGGAACAATGTCAGGATAGTTGACAAAATTTGAATGGGACCTGTGGATTGGATGGCATTTTTATCAGTATTAATTTCCCCAGTGTATGGAGATGTGTGTCCTTGTTTTAGAGGAATGCACACTGGGATATTTAGAGGTGATGGGGCATCAAGTCTGTAGGTGTATTATATGGCGAGAAAGGAAAGAAAAACGGTGATGGAGCAAATGCAGTGAATTGTTAGTAGTTGATGTGTCTGGGTGATGGAAGACACTGGTACTGATCTTGAAACTCCCATAAGTTTGAAATGCAAAATTACTTTTTCAAAGTATATGGGAGGTAGTGTAGGGATGATACTGTATATTCAGTAAGCTTGGTAATGAAAGGAGAACTAGAATACGGTAATTTATAAGAAGATAAATTTTTGAAACCTGGGTCGGGTAAGGAACTAGGAGAGCAGATGTAAGAGGAGATAACTGATGTGCAGTGGTCTTTCTGGAGGATAGATAAGTGAATAAATAGATTAAGAACAGTTTATGTGGACTGTTAGAAAGATAATTAGGTTTACAGTGAACAGATTCTGCTTTTCAAATTGAAATATTTTACATGATGAAGAGTGTTGATTGGGGAATGGGACTGAGTTCTAGAGATGAGTGATAAAACCTGGTAATAGGGAAAGAGTGATGAATAGGGGCCAAAAAGGGTTGCTGATTAGCCTAAGCCATCCGAATAAACAGGAGCTGTGAACTTGCAGTGCTGCAGAATTAAGTGTGCTTGTCTTCTTTTCCATAATGGTCCTTGGCATCTGGGAGCAGGGTGAGAGCAAATGATGGTTACGTTGATAAAAGGTTAGTCAGTGGTAGTTTAGATAGAGAGGAGTGAGAAAATTCAGCCTTGTTGAGATGACTGACTCTGAAGTTTAGGGTAATTTGTAATATAGGTCTGTCTGATAGATTGGTAAGAAAAGCACACAAATAAGGCTACTTTTTTGCTTGAAAAAAAAATGACATTATAGTATGCATAACCATATACATGATGTTTTTAACATTTAATTCTGTTTGTTCTGATGACATCAAGTTGTGAAATCTGACTCATACGCTATGTAGCAGTAGCAAGAGAAATTACAGTTCTCTTTTTTGATTCTGCCAAGGACTGCCAAATTCTCCAATATACTATAAGTTTAATAATCACCTAATTTCTTTTATCTTCAGGCCAGAGCAGTGATCGTTGGTTGGCCTGTTCAATTGATGCTTCTCTTTTAGCAGGGAAAAGTTTACAGGTCTGCTTTTTAACTCTAAGGTTGTCTAAGCAAAATTAACCTGCTGTACTGTTGGCCCAAGTGCATGTGGTTTTCTCCTCGCAGAAGTCAACAATTCTTTGTCATTTACTGTTCCATGTTGTAAAGTACTTTTCTTTTTCTTTTTTTTTAAAGTACTTTTCTTCATCATTGAGTAGTTCATATAGTTGTTACAGCTAATCTTCTAGGTTCCAGTTTAAATAAATGTTTACATATATACTTTAATAGTTCAATTAAGCCCTTTAAAACTTGTCTTCCAGAAACTTGAAAGTTGACTTTAGATTCTGCTTTAGTTTTTACATAGAATATAAATGATCGAAGACCCTGTATCTGAAGTTGTTTCGTAAAGCTTTCCTATCAGTAGGTAGGACATTTTTTTGTAGATTTCAAGACGAATTTTAATACCCAAGTGCTCAACAAAGTAGAAAGCAATGTCATAGATCTGTGGAATTTTTCTTGACCAGAATACAAAAGCAAATGGATATACATATTGCTTTTGTATATACATATTTAATTCCTGGGCTTTAAATATGGAAAATGTCAGCATTCATTTTTGTCTATCTGAAATTTGCCTCTCACACTTTTTATTTTGATGAAACTTCGTAGTTTCCAAAAGGGATTCACAAAATAGGGACTTCTTTAGGATAGACTAAGAAGAAGGTGATTGCAGCCATGAAATTAAAAGACGCTTACTCCTTGGAAGGAAGGTTATGACTAACCTTAGATAGCATATCAAAAAGCAGAGACATTACTTTGCCAACAAAGGTCTGTCTGGTCAAGGCTATGGTTTTTCCAGTGATCATGTATGGGTGTGAGAGTTGGACTGTGAAGAAAGCTGAGTGCCAAAAAATTGATGCTTTTGAACTGTGGTGTTGGAGAAGACTCTTGAGAGTCCCTTGGACTGCAAGGAGATCCAACCAGTCCATCCTGAAGGAGATCAGTCCTGGGTGTTCATTGGAAGGACTGATGCTGAAGCTGAAACTCCAGTACTTTGGCCACCTTATGGGAAGAGTTGACTCATTGGAAAAGACCCTGATGCTGGGAGGGATTGGGGGCAGGAGGAGAAGGGGACAACAGAGGATGAGATGGCTGGATGGCATCACCAACTCGATGGGACTCCGGGAGTTGGTGATAGACAGGGAGGCCTGGCATGCTGTGATTCATGGGGTCGCAAAGAGTCGGACACGACTGAGCAACTGAACTGAACTGAAGAAGGAAAGTGGGGGGTGGGTGATTACCTGCTGTGTAAGAGATCCCGTTAAATTCTAGAAGGAAAGGTCATGGGTGCCACCATTTCCATAGTCTGCTTAAAAGTATTAAAGAAATAACAGTGATTCCATAGTAAATGTCTTATTCAGTTTCCTTCCTCTGCCCTAAGCTACAGAGCATGTTGATCATTTTAAAGGCACTTGGCTTTATCCCTGTGGCTATGGAAAAAGAAAATTTATAGGGTACTTTAAATTCATAAGTTTAAGTTCCACCCTTTATCAAGTCTTTTTACAAAGAGATACCTGCACTGTTATTTTCTCAGGATAGAGAAAGTTACTTTTTCAGCTTTCTTGGCATTATCTTTGCATTGACAGGATATCTTGACATGCAAGAGAAAACAGTGTAAATTTGATATATCTCATTTTATTTGGGGATTTATGTAAGTTCTTTTGGTATCTTTATACTCAGTAAACAGATAAATGATAAATGTGTCATTTATCTATATTATGATAACACATTAGGTTACTATTAACACATACTAATGAACACTCTCAGTGAAACTAATGATCCATTGCCACCTTTTATATTTGCTTGGCATTAACCACTAGCATAATATTATAATTTGATTTAAAAATGCATTCCAAAGAAGCATCTTCAGTTTTCACCAGCTCATAGATTTCTTAAAACTTGTGGTTAAAATATTAGAGTAACCATGTCTTATCTGCTTAAAATGCTTCATTAGCTTCCCTTGCCAGGTTAAATTCAAACTCCTTAACAGGCATTTAAAACTGTACCCTCAGTGACCTTTCTCAGATGAAACCTTTGCAGCTTAATTTTTGTTTTTAATTTCCCACTTACACTTCATTTTCCCAGCTTTTCCCACTACCTTGCCAAATCATCAGTCCTAGCAGCAGTGTCTACGTATTACTGAAAATAAGTGAATACTTCTTTTTCCCCTGGGCATTAGAACTTTGTTTAAAAACCTTGTCAGTTCAGGTTTTTTCCTAAAATCATGTTGTCTAATTTTAGCTGGAAGTTCACTGTTGCTTCCAGGATTTTTCCCTTATTGCTTATAAGATTCTAACACATTTTAAAACTTTTCTCGCTTTTTTTTGGTTCCTTCTTTTATTTCCCCCTTCTCCTCCTTTGGGAAATAATCCTCAGATATTTGTCTTGGTGCTGAGGTTAGAATCATCTAATTTTTTTGCTGCTTGCTTTACAGTTGCCGTGTCCGCCATAACTCTTCCTCCTCCATGAGGCCTAGGAACCCATGTGTCCTTCCTACCAAGGCTGACACCTATGCCTGTGTTTTCCAACTCTTTCTTTCCTTTCTCCATTTAAGTGACATTACTTTTACTTTCATGTCTGTAACTCTTTTAACGTTTTGATTGAAAGACAGTAATGTTCTATTCCTTGGTTTATTATAGACTTTACTAACATTTGACGTAGGCTTCTATAAAGAATGATCATCTGTTCAAGTTCTGCTTTACAGTTTGGTCTTTTTATAAGGAATAGTTTTATCAGATTTTTAATTCATCCTTTCACATGGTGCTTTTAAGAATATTTTCCTGGTAAATTTGATTTTTCTTCTTGTCTACACTCCTTTTCACGCAATTATTTATGTGTACTTGTGTTTCTGATGGGCTTCCCTTGTGGCTCAGCTGGTAAAAGAATCCACCTGCAACGTGGGAGACCTGGGTTCAATCCCTGTGTTTCTGACAGTCATTTTAAAAGAACTTAGTTGAATTTGTCAGATCATATTTAGTTTCACATTCACATCAGAATAGATGATCACAAATAAAGATTCATGAGATAGAAATTGCCTGAGGATGCTTTAGGATTTTGTTTGAAATTCTGCCAGGAGTTCTGGGGATCGGGGGTGAGGGTTGGGGACAGTGTACTACTTTATATCATAGAAGAGGACAGTGAAGAGAGATTTCCCTGAAAGTAAGATGAAAACTTTCTCTCCTGTAATTTAATGGAAGAAAAGAAAGGTTAATTGGGATAATACACGCTAAAGCAAATTGTGTACAGTGTTTTTTGGGGGGGTAGGTGGTATTGTGGGGAATTTTTTTTTTTTTTATGTGTCAATATAAAGCAGAATTATAAGGTTAGTGAACTTAATACATTCATAATATAGTGGGACTTTCTATTCAATATTACATGGTGAAAAGTCACTGGAAGCTGACTTTTAGATAACAGGTTGCCCCCTGTCCTTTTCATAAAAGCTGGCATTTTGATCAAAAAGATGTGTGTGTTTTTTTGTTTTCTGTTTGTTAACATGTAAGATAATCTGAAAAAATCTTCTGTAGAATATAAAGCAGACTTATTCAGATACATAAGAAATAATAAGATGACAGGATTTTATTCTTCGTGTATGTTCTACCTGTGTTGGCATACTTAAAATTTTATTTTTGTTGTGAATGTAGGTCAGAGCCAAATAGTGCCTTAGTTTTTAGAAGCAGATACTTCTCTGTGTCCTTGCTGTTGCAGATCCTCTAAGTACTTTCTAGTGTCAGATAAAATTGTTTGCGTGTGTATTTTTCAACAAAGTAGATTGGAATATTTATAAAGAGTTGTAACCTACAACCTTTGAAATGTTCTAATAAATTTCAAATCTGGGGAATGGATATATGAGGTTAATGGTAATATATTATACTCTTTGTATATTTAAAACTTTTTAATAGTGAAAAGTAGGGGGGAAGTAGGGAGAGGTTGGTAAAAGAGTAAACTTTGAACTATAAGGTGAATAAGAAAAATTAGAGAAGGAAAAATCTAGAAGTTCTTACTGCTGCTTTGGCTAAGTGAGAGTGAAATGTTTATTTGTAAATACAGATATTCATAGAAAACTATTCTTTACATTTCTCCCTGAGCTTATGTTCCTGCAAAGGGTAAACAGGTAGTATATATATTTTTAATGACTTCATGAAGCTAAAATTAACTTTTTTCTTATAACTGATGGGTGACTTTGCATGTGATGTATTTAGCTGAAGATCAATGGTGGGAAACTCACGTGTTACAGATTTGGCTTTGTAGGAGGAAAAAGCATCAATATGCTTCCTTTCATTTTTATATTAACGTAGATAGGATTAGTCACTATTGCATGTTACATTTGTTTTGCAGTTATAGTTTTGTTATTTTAGAAGTTCAGATTCTTTGAAAAGATTCCATATAGAGACTACCTTGGGTAATGGGTAGGCGCCATAGGTAATTGTTAGTTATTGCTAACATCCTACTTTTCCTGTTAGATGGGGCACATACAAGTATTCTTTATAAGTGAATAATTTATAAAATACAGCACCTTGTGTAGAGGAAAGTTTCTAACACAAGTATTTAATACTTTTTAGTACTTAAAGTTATGAATATTGGGAAGTGGATATAACAGATAGGATTTTTAAAATACCTGTTAAGTATTTGAACTAAAATTTATAGTTAATTCAATAAATACCCATTTTTATTTTAAGGGTTCTGATGACTGTCTTGTGAAAATCTGGGCAACAGATGATGGGAGATTGTTAGCTACTTTGAGAGGGCATGCTGCTGAAATATCAGACATGGCTGTCAACTACGAGAATACCATGATAGCAGCTGGGAGCTGTGACAAAATGATCCGAGTCTGGTGTCTTCGGACGTGCGCGCCTTTGGCTGTTCTTCAGGGCCACAGTGCATCTATAACGTCACTACAGGTAATCATTCTAATCCCTGAAAAATCCTCTGTGGTTACAATCTAAAGTACATTTTAAGAAGTCACCTTTATGATCCATTGTGTAAAGCCAACTAAAATAAAGGAATATTTCTCTTTTCTCTATGAATACATGGACTTTAAATATGAAGGTAACCATGACGTTTGTCAAATTGGAGTGTTTAACCATTATTGTTTGCTATTTGTATGATGAAAATAGGTTTATTGTTTGGACTGTGTTGCTCTTATAAAATTGTTTCTTCTTTCTTTTTCAGTTCTCACCATTGTGCAGTGGCTCAAAGAGATATCTGTCTTCCACTGGGGCAGATGGCACGATTTGTTTTTGGCTCTGGGATGCTGGAACCCTTAAAATAAAGTCAGTTGCTGTTTTATTTCTTAAAATAAATATGTTTAACTTAATGGTTGAAATTGCAAAAGTATAAAGTAATCAACAATAGGAATAATTTTATTTTTCTCCTTGAGTAACATTAGTTTTGGCTCTTCACTGACCTCTCATTCTTATGCTTTCCTTTTTGTTTTCATGCTTTAAAGAAACTTATATGTTAACATGTTTATTTCTTTTTTCTCTTATCTTTTTTCCTAGCCCCCACTTTTTCAGAATATGCCTGTTTTATTACTACTACTTTTTGTATGCTGCAGTAACTCCTTTTGGTACTTAGAACATAATCTTCAGAGTTCCTAGTTCTTTAGAAGAATTGTAGTTATTTCTGTTATCGTATCTATAGAATAGATTTTATTGTGGATCTAGGGAAATTTAGGAAAATGGAATCATTAAATTTTCACTAAACTACATCACGGTAGATAGATGCACCCTTCCCTCTGCCCCATAATAGCATTTTGCATTTGTGCTTGTACCTATGATGATATTTTGGTTTATCAAAATAAGTCTGGACAATACTGTGTTTGGGTTCCGGACACTGAGGCAAAGAAAGGTTGAATGACTTTCCTACAGTTAAAACAGTATTTAAAAATGGTAAGGCCAGGACTGTAACATTTCTTTGCCTCTCTGGTTTTGTGCTATTTCATGCTGCCTCTCAAGAGGATCTAGTGGGATAAGTGCTATATTTACCCCATGGACAAATCTGTGAATGGAGAGGTGATGTTCACCTCCATTTTACAGATGAGGAGACTCAGGTACAGAAATGTGAACTTGCCTAAGGTCACACTGATAAGTGGCAGAACTGGGAGCTGAACTCAGAGGGTCTGAATCCTAGGCCTTATCTTAAAATATTTCCTCAAATGTATGTTTAAAAATAAATTATGTGTACCTGCTTATATGTTTTTTCCCTTTAAAAATACTAGCATTTGTTTAAAATGACAGTCTGTATAATTGCTTACATATTCTGATTATGGGTTCTAACTGCTTGTTTGGCATGTGCCAAAAATTAATAAAAATGTACCATAGTCTATAAGATAGTAATGAAAGCAGTTCTTTTTATTGCCTATATGATTTCAGATAAATTTACTTAGGGTTAAATTTTTTCTCTAAGTAAATGTGTAGGTTTCAAGAACATTTTAGTAACTTTCTCTAAACTGTATCAGTTATGCTTAGCTATTATCAGAGCTAATGAATATTAATAAAACTTGTTAAAATGTCGGTTAACAAAATATTCTGTACATTTTTCCCTTAAATGATCAGAAGACTGAAACCATTCTGTGTTCAATAGCTGTGGATAGTGAGAGTTATGCAGTGAAGGCTCTAATAATTTTTTATAATTTTCTCTCCTAATATTCTGAGAAAAACTAGTTTGAAATATATATTAAGGGCTTTAAATGTAATCACTGTATTGAAATTTTTTTTTGTATTGGAATATTACATATATATTGTATATGTATTGAAACTGGTGTGGGTAAAATCCATAGTTTAATTTTTCTTCAGTCTGGTTGATTTTAACAGTGTGTAATGTCAGTACTATTAATATAAACATATAATCTGTAATGTAATTTTGTAATCAATGTAAACACAGTTAAGTGTGACCTGTTTTCTGTAGATCACTATTCTAAATGAGCAGTATAGTTGCGTATATATTTGTGACTTTTATCTCCCTGTGTATTTGTGCATTGCTGTGCTGCTCTATGAAACTGAGAACCTGTAAATCCGATTAGAAGTGAGCGAGACAGCTGTTAGGTGGGGCAGCGACTTTCTTTCACGTATAGATTGTTACATAATCAGAAACGCCTATAAAAATCTGTATGTAAAGTTTCCACATGATCCTGCTGATCATGACACACAATGATTTCGAACTTGTTTTTAGAAAGGGCGCCATCTGTTGCTTCTTATTTTGTCCTTCTGTAATTATTTTTTGAGACAGCTGAGTTGTGGTGGTGTTGATCTCTTTGGTATATTTTTAATTAGTTATTTTTTGTATTACAGTCCAAGACCTGCAAAATTTACAGAGCGCCCTCGACCTGGAGTTCAAATGATCTGTTCATCTTTTAGTGCTGGTAAGATTTTTTTTTCTTCCTGACTCTCCACTTAAAAGTTGTATATTTAAAGGCTTATAGCAGAACACATAAAATTTTGGAATATACCTACTGTTGTAATAGAAATCATATTCTCTTGCATGTACCAGGGGGTGGTCATAAATTAGTTTATAAATATTTGAACTTTATTTGAGTTTAGCTTACATACTCATTTGGTTGAGTGTTTTACTGATTGAGTGTTTCTTTAAGAAGACAATAATTCTTTGGTAGGAGGAAATAGTTTCAAATTTTACTGTTAAAGAATAAGTCTTTGAATAATTATCTCATTGAAAGAAAAGTATTTTAAATCTTTTATATTTTCAATGATTTTGCAGGTACTTATGGCTGAGTAAAATAGATTGATAGACATTTGTACATCTTTATTACTTATTTTGCTCCAGATTGTTCTTATTTGCTCTTAAGAAAACAGCTGTATAGCAGTGATGAAATTCCAGTTACATTTTGAGTTTATGTAGCAGCATTTTGAGTGGATATTAGAATCTTGATAAACAAATTGTGATCTGGAGATTTTAAGTGAATTGATGAGAAAATGAAACATGAATTTTTCCTAGTTCCTAGGAAAAAACATGAACTAGTTCCTAATACTAGTTCTTTGCACAGTTTGCCTTTTCTTTTCCTTTCATAATTGTGGTTAGCAGTAGTACCAGAGACAAGTGATTGCAAACTGATGACATGAGTCTTATTTTTGCTGTAATAATATCTAAACATCTTTAATTTCTGGTTTCTCGATTTCCACTGCTACTGCCATGCAGACGGTTTTACTTCTAGTATTAATACAAATATAGGCTCTGCATATACTTCAGAGTACTCAAGATGCAATTTTATATAGCATTGTTTTCAACACTGTTGGAGAGTATTGATTCTGAGAGAGAGTAAAACTGCATGTACAAATAGCTGTAATGTCGAATAGAATGTATGCGCCCCATAACAAAGTTGTAATCAGAGTTCGGAGGAGAGGAGGCTTATTGGATTGCAAGCCTGGAAGGCCTGTAGTGAAGGAGTTGGGCCTTGAATACTTGATAGGATTTTAGCAGATGGGAAATGGGGCAGGAGAGGGATTTTAGCAGAATTAAGACATGTTTTCTGATAATATTAACATGGTTATGTAATTATTAGTGAAATCATTTGTAGAAGAAAGCTTCTATAAATACTGAAAAATTCCAATCGAAGCTTATGTTAACAGACTGTTAATTTCAGGTTAGATGTATTATGTTCATTAGGATAAATGTGAATAGTTGTAGAATGAAATATTAGTCATAAAGTATATATTATGATAATGTTGCTTGCATTTCTTATTTAATTTTCAGAGATTTTGAACTTGTGTTTTATTCATAAATGTTTGCTGTTATTCTTCAGGTGGAATGTTTCTGGCCACAGGAAGCACAGATCACATTATTAGGGTTTATTTTTTTGGATCAGGTCAGCCAGAGAAAATATCAGAATTGGAGTTTCATACTGTAAGTATTGTTGAAAAGACTTATATGAGTATGATGTAAATGAGTCTTAACAGTTTATATTCAGGATCCTCTTTTCTGTTCATCTGTTTGTATATAGGACAAAGTTGACAGTATCCAGTTTTCCAACACTAGTAACAGGTAAAATAATTATTTTTGTTTGTCAAATTGAATTCTAGTTTTCAAATACGAAATAAAGACAGTTCCTATCGTCAGGTTTTAAATAGTTTTGTATATTAATTAGCCACCTAGAATAAAGATCTTGACCAGTTATGATGAAAAGTCAATTTTCATCACATTCCTGTTAATGTGTGTTTATGTTTTATCTGTAATAACGATAACTTATTTGGCCTTTTTTTTTTTTTAATAATAGGGACTTTCATCCACCCTACATATTTTTCTATACATATCAAGGTGTAAGGAAACTTTTAGTAAAGATTGGAAATACATTATAATGTAATATATGAAGCAGAAGTGTTTATTGATAATAAACTTAGATGATATTGTGTAAGTTTTCTCATATTCTTGCATTAAATTTAAAAATGATATTTACATCTTGAGTAAAATGTGAGGAAAATCAGTGTTTTTCTCTTGGAAAGTATCAATTCTCTTTTTAAGGTAGTAAATAGTGGCCTTGAATCACTTTTGAATGTTATGAGACCTAGCCACATACATTAGAATGTGTGCATGTATATAACATTTTAAAAGGCTCTGACATTTCAGAAATTCTTAGATTTGCAAAAAATATCAGGTAGAATAATCTATTATATTAGAAGGCTGTGTAAGGAAAAATGAAAGGTGTTTTTAAAAATATAACTCTTGGAAAGTGCATTTTGGTAAAGCACATGTGATTTTTTTTCCTTTGTGGGGTGGGCTCTTTTGCAGGTTTGTAAGTGGCAGTCGGGATGGGACAGCACGTATTTGGCAATTTAAACGAAGAGAATGGAAGAGTATTTTGCTGGATATGGCTACTCGGCCAGCAGGGTAAGAGATCACATTTGAAATATTACATAGATATATCTAGATCATTTAAAGTTGTAAAGATGTTTTACATGTTAGTGTGAGACTCACCCTATAAATACGTATCATAATCCCATGTTAAACTGATTACTTTTCTGTGATAATTGAAGGCACTTTTGGAGATGAAAATGTTGATTTTTATAAAATGAGTTTTTGCCCTGTACACAAATTAATGATATTCTGCAGTTCAGTTTTGTTGACAGTATGATAGTACTATAAGAATAGCTTTTACTACTTTTTAAAGAAAACTAGAACATACAATGTTCCATCTGACACAGGGGTGATGTGGTATATCCACTGGTTATCTCTAAAGAGAAATTATACTACATGTTGAAACTATCATTTTTGTTTTAATATTTTAACCTTTTTTTTCTATTTGTATTTATGCATAGTAGTCTTGGATGGGGAGCAAAGTGTCAGGGCATGGTGGCAACAGTCAGAGATGGAGAGTGAGCAGCATGGCACAGCGGTCTTAGGCCCAGAAAGATATTACAGTCAGTCACATGCACTCAGGCTCATCTGTTACGCAGTGTCTTAGCAGCACTGGAGTCCTGATTTTGCTGACTCCATGCAGTGATTTTTGCCATTGTTTTTTGTTGGTTCAAATTATTCTTAAATACTGTGTTAAGCAATAGTTAGCTATCCATGTTAATGAATGTAAACTAAGAAAATACATTTAGGTTTTTGTCATGCTGATATTTTAATAAATAATATCATTGTAAGCAAATACTGCCTCCGTCACTTTCAGCCAAAACCTTCAAGGGATAGAAGATAAAATCACAAAAATGAAAGTAACTATGGTAGCATGGGATCGACATGACAATACAGTTATAACTGCAGTTAATAACATGACTTTGAAAGTTTGGAATTCTTACACCGGTCAACTAATTCATGTCCTGATGGTGAGAAAAAAGACTAATTTTTATTTGGTATAAACTGAAGCTGGTTGTAAAATAGAATGCTTTTGTTAAGAAATAAAGTCTTTTATGTTATCTGAAATCTCTTGCTGGCTAACAGGTCTTTCTGGGAGAATGGAAATAATTTTAAAATGCAGTTAAACACGTTTGGCTTAGAAATGTGTTTCTAGCTATTTTTTTTTTAATATTCAGGGCTGGATCAGTAAATAGTATTCTCAGGTTTCACTAGATGATAGCAAATCCCTGGACAGTGATATTAGCCCAGCTTTTTTATTACATATTTGATAAATTTGAAGATTTTTACCACTTACAGAAATGTTGTCATAATGATGTTTGTTTGAATTTTTTTATTTTTTAATATTTATAATTCTTTGACACTTAAAATATTTCAGGGTCATGAAGATGAGGTATTTGTTCTTGAGCCACACCCATTTGATCCAAGAGTTCTCTTTTCTGCTGGTCATGATGGAAATGTGATAGTGTGGGATCTGGCAAGAGGAATCAAAATTCGATCTTATTTTAATATGGTAATTATCAGTCTCTTCATTTGATAGCTGTTAAAGATTTGGGGAGTTGTTGATACAGGTCCCCTGCATATCACAAAGGAAATCCATTTAAGAATTGGTTTAGACATTTTCACCTTAAATTTCAAAAAAGTTATTTATTCCATACTTTTATTAAATGCTAAATTTAAAAGAAAATTGATTGCATATATTACAATACCTGTTTATTGTGATATAACTAGTTTAGTTTTTGAAATAGTTTTAATAGTGAAAGTTTGAAAAACTAACAAGTATGAAATGACAATATAGTTAAGAAAAATGTTTCAAAAACCATGTGAAGAAATTATAAATAAATACTGTGTCATTGTATTTTATCAGCAGTCCTCCAGTACAACAGAATTTGATTCAGATATATCAATTTTAAATTAAACTCAAAGAAACAGATATTCTTGCCTTTGATCATTATGGTATGTTAGATATTTCTTTGGGTTGTGCCCTTTTTCCCTCCACATTTTGTTTCTTAAATAGATATTTGACGTCTTCTGCTGAGTATTTAAGTTGCAGTGGTTTAATATCATATAAAACGTAATGTGCAGTGTTTCACTCCTCTTACTACTCTATAAAGGCAGAAGTGCCCCTCAGATGCTGACTTTGTGTACCTGGACATTTTTTTTTCATCCCTTACCATATATTAGGGATGCCTTTCAGCAAAGCAAACAAAAAGGCAGGCATGTGCCTACTATTTTAATATGGTTAAATTTAAAAAATCAATTATAAAAGCCTCTAGTAATAAATCATAAAGCAATATCATTAATATGTGTGTGGCCAGAATTATTTTGCAAAAAAACTATTTGACAAAAACCAGTCATTTATAAAATATAATGGCTTGTGAAATTTTTCATAAAAGTGACACTCTACTTGATTGATAATCATAGTAAAGTTATTTCTGTGTAATAAGCAGAATATGAAAGAAATTTTTATCAGTGAAGAAATTAATTTTAGTTGTTTTCAATATGCCTTAGTCTTCATAAGGTAAGATATAAGATTGGTCAGATTCTTTTCTAAAAAGACAGTGTTATTTGGAGTACAAATGTTAGTGATAGATGGATTTCCTTTGTGATTATGTATATAGAGCAGAATTTTTAAAAAAGTAAATCCTTAACTATGCGCGTGAAGAATTTTTTCTTCTCTCCTTCTCTGTCCTCCTGTTTCTGATTTGCTCCTTTTTGGAACATCTCTGTCGAATAAGGAAGTCCTGTCTCAGTTTGCCTTTATACAAAAGAACACAAATTGTGGGCTACACATGTTAGTTTCATGTTTTCAAAGATCTCTGATGTATTAGTAGAGTGTTTGGAGGGAAAGTTTTCTCTCATACTTGAATATTACTCTCACCTTTCAGTTATGAAGGTGAATTTTTCCTCATCAGGTAAGTTGATCACAATAATACTCCACCTTTTCTGTAGATAGAAGAACTACAGCTTCTTGAGGTTGAAGTAACTTGCTCTTAGACCTTTAAAAGCTAGTGATGTAACCAGGAGTAGAAGTCAGCCATATTATGCCATATTAGGCAAGGGGTTAGTTACATTACTGCCTTAAAAAGTATTATTTGTTTAATAAGAGTTTTAGATAAAGCTATTTTCCTGTTCTTTCTGTGAATAAGATAGAAAAAAGCCTATAAAAGGTGGAAGAAACAGATTTTTGTAATAGAATTGGATGCTATCTATAGAATCTTCAAACTATGAGAAAAAAACATAGGCTAAAAAGGGTTAAAATATCTTGCATTTAAAAAACTGGAACTTTGGTTACTCTTCATCTTGTTAAAATATAGATACTCCTTTTAACTTTTTTGCGTGATATTTACAGCTTCTAAAGTACTTCTTCCAAAATGCATAATACCTCATTTGGGTCTCATGAAACCTTGCAGTATAATTGGGGTAGGTTTTATTGTTACTGGTTTTATCAATGGAGAAACTGTACAGAGATGAAGTGATTTGGCCACCTTTATCCAGATCACTAAGCTATCATATGGGCACTTGGAGTTTAAACTCATGTTTTTTGTCCCCTGCTAATGTGTTCTTAATGCTATGCTGTCTCTAGTTATGGTTGGTTGTTTACATATAGCTAACTTCCAGCTTTGTCCTGTTAGTAATATTTCCAGAGGGAAAATATTTTCATAATGGTAGCTTTGAGGTAGATCTTTTGAGATCTTATTATTATTTAGCTTGATGGTTTGTTCCTGTCTCTTAATTTATAAGTTATCTAAGTGCCCTACTTTTTGCTCTTCACTCCTTTGTTTATTTCATTTTTTTTTTTAAATCTATAGGCAGATAGAAGATAAAGCATCCAGCATTGCTATTAAGAAAATAAAAACCATTTGAGGGAGAAGTAGAAGCTTGTGTTCACTATCTGCTATCATGAATGTTGAGTTATTGGCTATAGTTATAACTCTTTGGCTGTGTGTAGCTAATCAGTAAGTTTTTGAGTTACTAAAATAACATAAAAGTTGACAAGTACAAATTCAATCCATGGTATTAAATTGTACGTATTTAATTGTATTAGATCATAAGTTCAACTTACTAAACACTTTTTGAACACCATGTAGAGGGACTCGTTATAGTGCTTTGGACGATTTAAAGGATGAATAATTCTAGTGGAATATACCCCATTTTTAGACTAGAAATGGTAAAAGTTTAACACAAAGTGTTGAGATTAAGTACTATTTCATGTGAGTTTCAAAATTGAAGCTTACAATTTGCCATCAAGCCAGAAAATAAGGGATATAAATTGTACCTTTAAAAGAACAAAATTCTGTATACAAATTCTTAAAAAAAACAAGTATATTTTGAGATGACTGCTTTGAATTTTGTACTTGAAATTTATACCTTTACAAAATGTAATGAAATCATGTGACAAATAATTATTTTGTATTAATCAGCATTTTACTGCACTTTTCTTGCCTGTTACAGAAATTTAAAAAAAATTTTTAAAGTAAAAAATCTTATATCTTCAAAGTATCTTTAAAAATCCATGTTTCACATATAGTAATTACAATTTAACAAATTTATTAATAGAGGTAATAGATTTTAAAATAGGAAACATTTTAGTATGGCACATGATATCTTTCAGATAAATATTCTAATTCCTTTTTTTTTTCCTGTATCAAGCACATTTTTAAAACCTTTTTAAGACCATTTAAATCTGTAAACACATTAAAAGATTTAAGATTGAGAATTGAGATAAAAATGTTTTAATTCCTTGTCTGCTTACATAATTCCCTAACTTACTTCAGAATCTTATAAATAGATTCTCAACTTGCTGGTGGTATTGTCTAGAAAAACTGATGGGGTTATTTTCCTTAACTTTTATTGCTAGCTTTCCTCTTAATAGAGGATCTGCATGATAAAAGCACTTGAGTGGGTGTGTGTTGGGTTTGTTTTTGTTACTTCTAAGAAGTGTATAATGAGTGAGATGGTTTAACTCAGGACATAAAATGGGATAGACAGTACCTGCTCCTTGCTGTCTCCTGCCCCTCTGTTTCTTCTTTTAACTAAAATTAAAATAACCTTAACATAAACTTTTAAAAGTATTTGTTGAAAAAGCATACTATGTAAGGCGGAAAGTTTGAGCCCTTTTCTTTTTTTAACGAACCAGAGAAAGAAGCTAAAGAGAAGATTAACATGAGATAATTTTATTCTTCAAAGAACAACAACAACAAAATGCTAATTCTAGGCCTTAAGCTTTGCTTATTTATGTTCATCTAAAAGCTTAGTCAGTTATTCATATTTCAGCTGAACAGATCCTATGTAACTTAAGTATTCTGGGCAGAGATTGAGTATTTTGGGATATTTTATTAAAGGTTGATAGTGTATATTAAGACTATTTCAAACTAATTGCACAGAGTTGAGCAAGCCCACATTCTGTCTTTGGCAGTGGCAGGAGATAAACTTTATCTTGTTTTGATAAGGGTTGTTCTGAATTCTAGTTAAGAGGCTCTAAAGTCCTATTAAATGTGAAGAGGCAGATAAATTAATCCTTCAAATAACTTGAAAATGTGTACAAACTCTCTTAACTAAAGTTGAGGGCTTTTGTATTATTCCCCATTCTCTGAAAGAGATAGGCAAGTTTAGAAGTTTGAATATGACCATAAATATTCCTAAAAACAGAGTTGTTTTTATACCCCTTTTTCCCTTTAAGTTATTACAGTACAGCTAAATTTTAACTACAACTTTAACTAAGTGAATATTAAGTTGATTTGAAAATATATGAAAGGAGACTTTGAAATTTCTTAGTACTAGGCCACTTGGAATTTGTAGATCCCATTTTAGTAGCTTTTGTTGTATGTCTGGCACTTTTGCTGTATCTTTTCTGCTCTCTTCTCTCTATTTCTGTTGTTCTAGCTATGTCTGTCTTTCTTTTCATATCTTTCTATTTCTATAATGTTTTTCAAAGCTCTAGTTTTTGCCTTTTGTCTGGTTTTGATATTGAAGAGTACAATGTCTCTGGCTAGAAAGCAATTTTACTGAATTTGAGTTTTGCTTTGCTTTTGTTGTTTCCTGGGTAAATTCCAAATAACAGTTTTCATTTATGTAATCAAATTTTCCTTATTTTTATAATTGTTAACCTTTCTTTTACTTAAGAGATTTTTAAAAAAATGTTCCAGTGTCCACTAATCCAGAACAATATATTTCTCCTTGCAACGTTCCAAACAAGCAGAGGCTGCCAATCCACCACTCAGAATTTTTGCACATGCATACTTCTGACATTAACATGTTCTCAGTGTGACTTCTGTTTTAGTTTTGGATAATTGTAGCTACATGTATATAGGAAAGGGAGAAATAAACTCGAAGTAGGTGTATCTCGTATTGTGTTTTCTTGTGAATTAAGATTTCAAGACCTTTCTCTTCCTCTCTCTTCCTTCATCTTTTTCCTTTTTTCCTCCTTCCTTTCCTCTTATCTAACCTATCATCATCTAGCAAGATATCATATACTTACACTCTGTTTGTTAAAAAACTTTTTATGCTTCCAGTCTTTGTTTCAGCCTCTCTGCATAAGAAATTACCTTCAGTCTTCTGATTTTAAACTTTAGTTATTGTCATTTTCTTACAGATTTCTGGGATTCTTTTGATTCTGTCTGTCTCTTTCTCATCTATATCTTGGTATGAAAAACATATCTTAAAATTTGTTGCCATGAATGTGAACTTGTCTCTTGCTTGTCATACTGTATTTGGTGAATTACTTCTACATAGTGATTTTTTGATGTGTTCCATGATTTGCTATCACAGGGATATTTGAGATTTGATAGTTTATAAGGGAAAGTATATAAAATTGTAGAATATAAATATGCAGGCATAAAAATTTTGATTAGCAGATATTTGAGTGCTTATTTTGTACATAAGCACAAAATGTAGACGTTGTCCTTTTTTTGTCTTTTTACTCCACCTTGCTGTAGTTTTTGGGGAGATAAAATATACCTGAAAAGGTAAATGTGGCTAAATAGTTAGAAATGATAGATAGTTTATGAGGAAAGATAATTGGTACATCTAAAGATGTGAGGATCACTTCGGGGTGAATGGTCAGAGGAGGAAGAAGTAAGAGAAATACATCAATAACCAAATAAATGTTAAGACATGTTCATAGAGTAATTTAGAAAGTTTTTCTGGAATAGATTTTGAAAAATGGGTAATAAAATGAAAAACACAAAGTGAAGTGGCTTGTTGGTACCCTCATATTACTTGTAAAGAATATTTAACTTAGTGGGAGTTAATTGGCAAATTAATTTGTAAATTACTTTATATTCCAAAACTTAAGAGAAAAATAGGTTGGTTGCCAGTGGTAGTATTTCAGGTATGAAATTGGATTAGGTGGAAATCTGCTTTCATCAGTGAAATCATAATGAAATATTGTAGGAATGGGTAGTAAATTTGTGAAAGAAAATTATATAATAGTGTTTTGTGATGACAAAAAGATTAGAACTAGAGAGTAACAAAATTTAATGTATGGAGAGTGTTGAGCTTATGTAATCTTGACAACAATAATACTATCAATGGAAACATGAAAGATGTGAAAGAAAACTGATATTTTCATATGTTGTGATATAGTGTTGGGCTATCTTTGTGTTAATGGACAGCCAGCACTTGGAGATAGACTACTTAGAAAGGCTACTTGTAGAGAGAAAGAACTATGCTCTTCCATGTAGAACACTGTCTAACTCATAGAGACAGGACAGTGTAGCAGGTTTAAACGTTTAGAAGTACAGTTGACCCTTGAACAACATTGGCTTGAGCTGTGCAGGTCCACTTATGTGCAAATTTTTTGTCATAAATAATACAGTGTACTACCCTAGAATCTATGGTTAGTTGAATCCATACAATGCAGACTGTTGGGATAGAGAAACTACATACATGCAGGGCTGCTATGTTATATGTGGATTTTTTGTGCAGAGGGTTGGCAGACCTGATCTCCTTCATTGTTTTAAGGGTCAACCCTTGAACAAATTTAGCAGAATGGAGAAGAGATTACAGTCTCTAGAAAGTGTGTTGGAAAGACAGTATGCTATGACTGTGTCATAGAGTCCAGAGGAAGAGAATAAATTTCAAGGAGGACCTGATTAACAGTTTTATTTCCTCAGATAAATCAGAATATGGGTAAACAAAATAGTGTTAAATTTGAAAATGAGTTATTTATTTCAGTAATATATTTTTCTTTTGGTGAATGTTAGAATTCCTCAAAATCTCTTTTATATGTTTACTGGTTTTATTAAGCCAGTTACAACAGTTTTCTTTTTTATATTAACTTATTTATCTTGGAGCCATTTATTTTAAACAGCTATCTTTAATTCATATGTAATAATGTTGCCATTAATTAATTAAAGAATTTTCAGTGTTAAAGTAAATATTTAGAAATAATCTTTTAAAGTAATTTGATACCTGGACCATTGGAGTGTGATAGTTTCCCTTAAGATATATTATTTATTTACATTTAACTACAGTAGTAGTTAGAAGGTGACCAGAGCATATTTTAATCATAGGTATGACAGTGTCTGTCTCTACTATCTCATGCACATTCTTAAGTTTATTCTTTCCCGGGTTGATAAGCTTTAAAGGTTCTTTATACATAAGGAAGGGCTTTTTACAGGTAATTTTTAGTATAAATTTAGTTTCTCAGCTCTTTGATTCTTGGGATATGAGTCTGTCTCATAAAAGTATTAGGGTATTTTTTAAAATTCATAATTTTAAATTGTGGAATATTTTCTAGGTGAGATACTTGTTCCCTTCTAATCAATAGTATATTTTTTAAAATGATATATTTTAAAGTGAAAATGTTAGTCGCTCAGTTGTCTGACTCTGTGGGACCCCGTGGACTGGAGCCTGCCAGGCTCCTCTGTCCATGGAATTTTCCAGGCAAGAATACTAGAGTGGATTGCCATTTTCTTCTCCAGGGGATCTTCTCGACCCAGGAATTGAACCCGGGTCTCCTGCATTGCAGACAGATTCTTTTCCAACTGAGCTATGAGGGAAGTACTAGAGTGGGTAGCCATTCACTCCTCCAGGGGATCTTCCCAATCCAGGGATCAAACCTGGGTCTCCTGCATTGCAGGCGGATTCTTTACCGTGTGAGACACCCAAAAATTGACCCTGGTCATAGACTTGGGGTAATGCCATTAAAAAGATGATTCTGTCTAAGAAAGCCCATATTTAACCATCCTGATTGAGTTCCTTTAGGAATTCATACTTCTTGTACATACTTCTTGTATTCATCTCTGTATGTGTTCCTCACAGTTGATGTAACCTAGACCCTGTAATTTTAGTCTGCATCCTGGTGCTTTTAGCATACCTCATATCCAGATTATCCAGTTCTTCCAAAAGCTTTCTTGAAAATTAGGTGTAAAGGATATTATAATTGGATAGGACTCTAGTGATCATTTAAATGATCTCTGTCATTTCCCAGCGATACTGTGATGTACCCATTACTAGAGGAGAGGTCTTTTCATTCTTGGGCCTCACTCTTCTGTCTCCTTTAAGTATTCATCTTTCTACTTCACAAGAATTATATTAGAAGTTCTGGATTGTATTCTGTCTTGAAAAGGGTATTAGTATTCTTCATTAAGGGCTTCCCATTAACTCAGCGGTAAGAATCCACCTGTCCATTCAGGAGACTCGGGTTCTATCCCTGGGACAGGAGGATCCCCTGGAGAAGGAAATGGCAACCCACCCATTCCAGTATTCCTGCCTGGGAAATCCCATGGACAGAGGAGCATGGAGGGCTACTGTCCAGGGGTTGCAAGAGAGTCGGATACGACTTAGCAACTAAAACAACAACATTATTCATTAAATATGACAGTTCTGTCATCAAAGCTCTTAATTCATAAGTTTTTGTATTGATTCAATTTTTTCCAAGTTGAATATAAGCCTCTAACAAGATTGTACTGCTCATTTCTTGGAAATATTTCTAGAATTCTTCAGTTAGTATGAGAATTTTCCTACAAAGGAGTCATTTTAACTTCTGGTCTTTTCATCTTTTACTTTAAAAAAAACAGAATAAAATATCCTTATCATAGTTACTGAATATATTTTTCTGTTTATTTTCAACTCCCATTCTTGAAGTTTTTGCATTAATAAGTAAACATTGTCTCATTGATTTTCTCAGTTTTCTTTATTGTGATTTAATAAGTATGAGTTTTATTGTGTGGTCTTCGTTTGCATATGTCCCAAATAGTGTGTAGCAAGCATGCTTGATATTATTAGGGGAATAGTTCATCTTAACTTTACTTATTTTGAAAATTTGGTGGGTTTTTTTTTCCTGTTTTTAAACTTACTGGAGCATGATTATAAGTACTAGAATAAGTTATACGTAATAATAAATTTTATGTTGACTTATTCTGTTGAGCATTTAATTTTATGATAGGTTCATTAACTTTATTTCCTACATATATTTTTTAATTGAAGTATAGTTGATAGATAATATAGCTTCATTTAACTTTATAGTTTTAATATGAAGAGAGAGGATATTTATTTTCTTCCATTTCATTTTTGAGTGTAGGTTCATTGATTTCTAGTTAAACATGCATATTCAAACACTGCCTTCATTATTAAATTTTTTCTTTATTCTTAATCATAAATATTTTGACCCTGGTTTAAGAAGAATCTGAGAAATATTTCTTTTCAGAGAGAAGTACTGAACTATTTTTTGTGGTTGGTATAGTTAATCATAGCATAAATCATAAAAATAGCTAGGGTATATTTAGTTATATGTGTGTGTGTGTGCACTCCATCATGTCCAACTCTTTTGCGAGCCCATGGACTGTAGCCTTCCAGGCTCCTTTATCAGTGGAATTTCCCAGGCAAGAATACTGGAGTGGTTCGCCATTTCCTTTTCAGAGATTCTTTCGGACCCAGGGATCAAACCCACATCTCTTTTGTCTCCTGTGTTGGCAGGTGGATTCTTTACCACTGTACCACCTGGGAAAGCCCTATTTAATTATATAGGAAAATATTTTCCTACTTTGTATCAACTAGAAAGCCTAGACTGCATTTTGTAGTTAGGACTGTTTATTATCTGAGGACCTTTTTCTAAAGATAAATTTGGCATTTTAAATAAGGTGGTGATGGGCACCTTTTCTAATTGGTTTGTAAGTAGAGCAGATCTGTTTTCTTTAGTGAATAGTTAATCCAAATAATGTACTTTTGAAATACAATTTCATATTCTCCATAACTCTGGAGTTATACAGATGGCTTATCCCAAGAAAATCAGTACCATCGTGCCATATTCACAATGGCAATTGTTACTGTATAAGAAAACAGTGGTCTTCAATAGGATTGCTAGTTTTTTCTTTCCTTTTTTGAAAGTTCACCTCTCCCAGGTATTCTTTTAGAGATCTTCTGCTAACTGTAAACATTGGTAGATAGCATGGATATAGGGTTGATTAATCCTCATGACAACTTCCCTCAGCCACCCCAAAAGGAAAATGTAGAGCAGGATTGCCTAAACATTATATGAAGGATGCTATACTTAGGAGTGTCTGTCAGATATCCTTTAGCATTGCTGAGTCAGACTTGCAGATCTCTTCCTTCCTCTATTCTGCTGCATACGTAGAATTGGAAGCATGTATTATGTAAGATTTATGAAGTAGTTGGGGTTTTTTGGTTTGTTTTCTGTTTGTCTTTTATGAAATTTTGAGGGAATTGAGGTAAATAAAATGTCACAACACATGGTCAAGACAGTTTTAATTCTTTGGTCTTGATTTTCTTATGTAAAATCCTATTTAGAGGTAAACTTTGTTCATGTGATTAGTTATTCATTTATAACAGTTCGTGTAACGTTTTATTTCCCTAGACAGCACTGAAAAATAGAGATGTGAATCCAGACATTTCTACTTGTAGCCTTTCATGTTTTAGAAAATACAAAGTTGTCTGGCTACTAACACACTTAGCTTGATTTGGAGAAGTAGTTCTTCTCTTTCTCAGTTTTGAATAGTTTTAAAGTAGAGTTGGAATCAGTTCCTTCCTCTGTTATCTTATCCTCCAGGATTCTTCACAACCAGGAAATGATCCTGTTTCACTCATTCATTTTCTTGCTTTCATGTATATCTTTTAGTGTATTAGACATAGATTGTTTCACCAAGTTTCTTTCATGTGATTAAGTTTTAAGGAAGGTTATTGCTTTTCTATTATTATCACCATTCAAAACAGCGTTAGTAAGCGCCAGTGTCCTCATTCCTTCATTTCAACAAGCCACAGGAAAAACCAGTTTTCTTTTTGAGGTAAACCTGTTTGTTGTACTATGGAAACCACAGCCCTTCTTTTTAGAACATTTTCTCTTTTGACCAGAATGCAAACTTAACTAGAGAAGTCAACTATTCTTCCTTGAGAAGTCAACTGTTCTTCTGAGTTTTAATTTCACTCTGTACTTGGTGAACTATACATTCATCCCTATGCCATATTGTTAACACTACAGAAAATTACCACTTCTCTCTTTTCCAAGCATTTACTGGGATTTTGGGATATTACTAATAAAACTCAATTTGTTCTAGATCAGTGGATACCGGAACAGAGAGGAGGTATTTCTTACCTGATAATGTGTGTGTGTTCCGATTCTGCTAATCCAGAAATCCAGTCACATTTGTTGAAAATCATCCTTAGTTGTTATTTGTTAGGGAGTCAACTCCCTATTTTAGTTGTTTTCTGAAATTCAGTCCCTAGATGTGCTTTAGATAGGGTAGAATTTTTACTCTTTCAGAACACTGCTAAAGAAGTTTTCAACTGGAACATAGTCTGAAGAAGCACTGAGAGCAAAAAATTCAGAGTGGTGATTGGCCACCTCTGTTTGATTGACAGGTTGCAGGGAGAAACCCATTCGTTCTGGATTAATGGAACTGGAAAACAGAAAACAATTATCAGGTAAAAAAAACCTTTTCTTTAACCTTTGAAATTCACCATTTAAAAAATGAGTCAGACCATCAAGGGAATTTATTACCAAAAAGAAAAATTTAGTGTCTTGTGAGCAGTGATCTCTGGCTGTTACTTCAAGAGTTACAAAAATCACTACAGTTACTCCACATTGTCAGCCTTTGCTGAAACGGCTTGATTAAATACAGATAAGATGGACTGTAAGGTGCAATTACATTTTAAATCTGGGTTAAAGACATGAAGCAGAATTCTATGGGTGGGGGAGAATGGTGGTGTTCTATTTCCTGACTTGTGTCTGGTCTATGGATAAAGCTAATACATTGGTTTTTGAGGCTTTTAGTCTGGCACTTTTCATGAATATTCACAAATTTTGTACTATACTGTGTTTTATCTTTACTTCAATAGGAAATATACTTATATCTTTTACCATAAAATTTTAGTAACAATAGTCACCAATCAGTTCTTTATATTTGAACGGCAGTTTTCTGATTGTTGGTTAAATACGTTTCAGATTGAAGGCCAAGGACATGGTGCGGTGTTTGACTGCAAATGCTCTCCTGATGGTCAGCATTTTGCATGCACAGACTCTCACGGACATCTTCTAATTTTTGGCTTTGGCTCCAGTAGCAAATATGACAAGGTAGAGTATGATGATGCCTCTATATATCTCCTCCTTATAATTGTTTGTTTGTTTGCTTGCTTTTAAATCCATAGATGTTTAGGGGTTATATTTCATGGAGGGAAGTTATAATTTTTATATATCAGAAAAAATAACTTTTTACTTAGCCAGCTAGAACAATCTAGATAGCAGTTCTTAGGTTGGGATATATAAGATATATCTTTTATATATATCATATATATATATGAGATATATCATATATATATATGAGAGATGTTCATAGAGGGATTTGTTGAAATTTTGTAAAATGTTTTACTTATGTGGATAATATGCATTTATCTGGGTACAATCCTGTGGCTTTTATGTGGTTCTCAAAAAATGTATGGCCTACTTTGATGGTAGCTAATTTAAAAAAAAATTAAAGATCCTGAGACTAGTGACTAAAAGGTTTAAATTATTTGTTGTAGAGTTGTTTAAAATGTTATAATAAAAATGGAAGTTCAGGTTTAAGAAATTCCAAATGATAAAATTGTGAAGTTAGATGTGTTAGGTATGAATTTTTATTTCAGAAATTTTAGAAATGTCAGTTTTTAATATTATTATATAAACCATGCTTACTGTATACTTATGGATTTTCTTAATTTGTATTAGTTTGGCTTCATTCAAGAGTTTAATTCAAAGAATAAATTGATTTTTCATTGTAAAATACTAAAAGAATGACCATACGTAGTTATTTTAGAAACAAGATAAATCATGGTAGCTCTGGGAAAGTAAAAGTATTGTTGAAAGATTTATGCATAGATTTAATTTTACCATTTGATTTCAAATTGTTACTTTTAATGTTTTTTATGAATACAGTCTCTTCCTGTTCAAGGGAAGATTTCATAGTATCTACTTTTCTAGTCATAAAATTTAATGCAGAAAGTACAGATAAAGATTTATTTACAATTTAGAAATTATTATTCTTTTATATTGTTTAATACCATGATTTATATGTAAATGTTTGCCTTCCATTAGAAATCTGTAATGATAGATTTTTCTTTGTCCAGTCTTTTATGGGTCTTTCTTTTTATAGATTGCAGATCAGATGTTCTTTCATAGTGACTATCGGCCCCTTATCCGTGATGCCAACAATTTTGTATTAGATGAACAGACTCAGCAAGCCCCTCATCTCATGCCACCCCCTTTTTTGGTTGATGTTGATGGTAATCCTCATCCATCAAGATACCAGAGATTAGTTCCTGGTCGTGAAAATTGCAGGGAGGAGCAGCTCATCCCTCAAATGGGGGTAACTTCCTCAGGTAAATGACCATTTGAATAGACATCCAAATTTTCCTTTTGAAATCTTTTAAAATGGATAATTGGGTAGAACTTTGTTTTTAATTGTTTTGAACAAATGAGTAAAAATGATTTTTTTATATTCTTTTAAAAGTTCTTTGAATAATACTTAAGTATTGTAAGACAGTTAAGGAACACTGGAGGTTTAATTAATTTGGGGCTATATCTATTTATAACCTTCTGGGGACTAATAGAGTAAGTCTATATTTGGTATGGGATGAGTTGGTTCACTTATTCATTTGGCAACATAAATTGTAAATCTCATCTGTCCCTGACACTTGCTAAGCTGTGGTATTCAGTAGTGAATTAAACAAATGCATTCCTTGTTCTTATGGAGTGAGATAGGTTTGTAAACAGTTATAAACAGATACATAGTTAATTATGATGAATGTTATTAAGGCGAATAATATAGTGTGATGTGAGAGAGCAAATAAAACTAGCTAGCCTGTTCACATTGAAGATTGTTTTAAGAAGTGATCAACTTTTAAAAGTTTAAAAGCAAGATAGGAATGAAGAGTGTTGCTGTTTTGGAGGGTGAAATTTAACATTAGTTGAAGATTCGAATGGGAGTTGATGATTTTCTCATCACTTTCCTTATGTTGACAATAAGAAATCTGTTAAATAAAGCGGTAAAGGTTTTTGAGAAAGTGGATAATCCGGTTTGCCTCTTTTTAAAAGAAGATCTAAGATTAAATCCTTGTTTTGCCACGTAACTGGATGTATGACTTTGAACAGTTATTTTGGTTTTCACTTTATAATACCATATATAAAACCATGGTGAAATATAATACCATAATCCCATAGGTACTATTAATTCCACTTTATAGGTACCACTTTATAGGTATTATTAATTCCTTACAATATCCTTACAATATTCCTTACAAAATCCTTACAATATCACAATTCCATAGGTGTTATTAATTCTATAAAGTAGAATTAGTTCTATAAAGTAGAATTATTTCTATAAAGTAGAATTAATAATACCTATGGAATTGTGATATTGTAAGGATTTTGAGTACCTGAATCATGGTAAACACTTAGTAAAAGTTATGTCATCATTGTTATTTTTAATAAATTAAATTTGAAGGGAGTATGTTTCCTTTTTTTTCTTTTTTTCCTCTCCCCTAACATTTATAGTTGCTCGTTTTAGGTCTTTTATTCAAGCAACATTTGTGTTTAATTCTGGACTCAAAGTGAGGTTGATGAATGAAATGATTTGAAGTATCCTTAGCATTTTTGTGATTTACATAGGACTGAATCAAGTTTTAAGTCAGCAAGCAAACCAGGAAATCAGCCCGCTGGACAGTATGATTCAAAGACTACAGCAGGAGCAAGACCTGAGACGTTCTGGTGAGGCAGCTACCAGTAATACCAGCCGTTTAAGTAGAGGTAAGCAGTGACTGTTTTAAGTGCAATATTTAAAAAATTAAAACAGTCTAAGCCTATAACACACAATTTAACAAATGTAGTAAATCCATGATATGAACTATTTGACTGCCAAAATAAAGAGTAATCATGCTTTTGAAGAATATTTAATGACCTAAGAAAGTGCTCATAATACAAGGTTTCAAACTATGGACAATGAGTTTTTTAATAGGTATATTCTTACAAATTTCTTGTAATGAACATGTTTAACTTAGAAAAATGTTAAAAATAAATTTCTTCAAATAAAGTTCTTGAATAAATTTCTTTGATAGTGGAATACATTCAAAGCCACATTCTTGAACATCTCATCACCCTTATTGTTGTATATTAATAAATTTTAGAGAAAATTTAAAGCAGATTTATGAACTATAAATGTCCTTGGGTTTGTCTGTTTTTGCTTCTTACATGGTTTTCCCCAAAACATACAGTGGGCATTTTTTAAAAATAATGATTTTACATCTTTGGAGATAGTAGTTACGATTCATTAACTTACCTGGTCAACTAAATAACCTTAATTTTGTTTTCATTAAGCTTTGCTTGTGATTTAGTTCCTGATTTGGTAATTTGATTGTTTGCCATAGTATGAAGTTTCATGTGAAAGATAGTATGGATTTTTTTTCTCATGATATTTTTTTGGTTTGTTTCCTGTTATAAGCTAATAGAGAAATATCTCTAAATAGAGCTTTCTATATTAATTTTTGCTCTTAGGCTCTACAAGTTCTACCTCAGAGGTTCATTCACCACCTAATGTAGGACTACGGCGTAGTGGTCAAATTGAAGGTGTACGGCAGATGCACAGTAATGCACCAAGAAGTGAAATAGCCACAGAGCGGGATCTTGTAGCTTGGAGTCGAAGGGTGGTAGTACCTGAGCTATCATCTGGTGTAGCCAGGTAAGGGGACTTAAGAATTGTGATGTACCACAAGTTGTTTGTATTCATTTTGAGTTGGTCTTCAGAGTACCTTTCCAGCTCTTAATTTGTCTTAAATTTATCTGAAAAGAGCTAATAATGTTTTAAACTATTCATGACTCTGAAGAAAAGTTAAATTTCAATAAATGTCCCTTTCGAGGATGATTCAAGTAAATGATACTTAGGGGGGTGGGAGTTGTTAAGGTGAATGGGGGGAATTATAAATTTGGCTTGAACAAATATGCAAGATTTTACTGAGGAGCATATTTGAACTTTAGTTTGTCTTGCTTAATTGTATCTTAAAACATAAAGTTTGTTGCAACTGAATTTTTTATGGATTTTACTAATCATTCACACCATATCATTCACAGGCATAGTGAAAATACATTATTTATTGATAGGTTATTATTGTTTTTTTTAATATTGAAAAATATATGTGTGTGTGCTCAACGGATTCAGTCATGTCTGACCCTTTGCAACCCCATGGGCCGTAGCCCACCAAGCTCCTCCGTCTGTATTTTCAAGGCAGCAATACTGGAGTGGGTTGCCATGCCCTCCTCCAGGGGATCTTCCCAACCCAGTAATCAAACCCATGTCTACTGCATATCCCACGTTGGCAGGCGAGTTCTTTACCAAATGAACCACTGGGGAAGCCCATTTAAAAGTATACATGTAAAATTAAAAAGTGTTGATTTAATGTAATCCTATTCTCAAGGTCATTGCTGTGAGAGAAGTTTATATCCAATTCCTTTTGATTCTTTAGTAATGAAATACTCATGAATGAGGTCCATTTGAACCCCAGCTAATACTTCCTGTATATTTTAATACTGTACTGTAATAAAAAAAATGGAACAAATTTGATTTTAGGATTATCTAGTTCTTAATAATTGTATAGTTAAAATATTTTTAATCTGATTATGCCTTTTTGATGGGATGATACTTCAAATTTGTTTTAAGTTTTAGGATTATACACTTTGTAAAGTTTAAATTTGAACCATAATTTTATCTGATGACAAATACACTCAGATGAACATCCTCTTAGTGTATTTTTAGTTATATTCATGTCTACTTGTTAATTATAATGTTAAGGTTTGAAGAGGGTGCAGTAATAAGTAACACCCATCATTTTAAAAAAAGATCTGACTGATTGAAAAATAACTCAGAAAAATAAAATAGGAAATCACAATATTACTTCTATTATTGATACAGCTGTGAAGAACCATAACTTTTATCTCCATGAATGTTTGCTTCCTTATATTGAACTTCAATACAGGTAGCACTGGGCCACGGTATTTCTCTCCATGTGAGGCAGTGGTTTGCCTCTTTAAAATGCAGAACAGAATGTATACATTACAAACAGGCATAGAACTGGGCCATTCTAAAATGGATTTTCCTTCTAGAGCATGCCAGTGAAATTGGTTCACTCTTCCTACCCAGCAATGCATGTAAAACAGTGCAGCCCCTCTGGAACAGTTTGGCCTATTCATAGAAACCTAGACTATCACAAGATCTATTGATTGCACTCTTGGGAACTTACCCCCAAAGAAATTAAACTTATTTTAACCCAAAAACCTCTACACAAACGTATAGCAGCTTTATTCGTAATAGCCAAAACCTAGGAATACTCTAGATGTCATTCAATGAGTGTATAATCAAACAAACTACAGTATATCCACACCATAGAATACGACTTTATTAAACAGAAACAACCTATTGATACACATCTTGATTGAATCTTGAGGGCTTTATGCTGAGAATGTATTATTCCATTTAGGGACTATTCTTGACATGTCAAAAGTATAGAGATAGAGAACAGACTAGTGGTTGCTAGACCTTGTGGGGAGGAGGGGCTGAGGAGAGAAGAGTAAGGTGGATGTGATGATTAACAGGGCACACGAGATCTTTGTGGTAATGAAAATGTTCTGTATCTTGACTGGGGCAATGGATATAGAAACCTACACGTGTGATAAACTTGGATAGAACTAAATACACACATACACACATGAGTAGAATAAAACTGGGTGATTCTGAATATCAGTGGGTTGTATTCAATATCCAGATCCAGATTATAATTTTGTACTTTAATTTTAGAAGATACCTTTGGAGGGCACTGGGTAGAGGATATAAGGAACCTCTCTGTATTATTTCTTAGAACTGTGTGTAAATCTACAATTATCTCAATAAAAAGTTTTAATTAAAAAAAAACAAAATTAAATCCAAGGCTTTTCTTTTCACAAGATTTAAGTTCATTCATTTCCATTCAGAATTCCAACCAACTGCATTAGAGGTTCTGCAGTTAAGTATAAAATAACAGCATTAATTCACCTTAGTAATAAAATATCAACATTATAGGGCACTTCCAAGTTTGAATATTAACTTCCTTCCAACTGTGTTAACTCCAGAGAAAAATTATAATTCAGAGATTAAATACCCTTGTAGTTCAGAAACTTTGAAGTTTTAAGGAATTACAATTCTAAAACAATTCTCTTGTCCTTGTGAGTTCAGGTTCTATGAAATTAAACTTCACAGTTAATGTTCCCCAAAACTTCTGTTCCTCAAATTCAGCTTGACACCTGGATAGAGTTGAAGTTTTCTCCGTGACTGAGGCCTGACCTTGCTTTCACTGGAGAGAATGCGGTTCTTTCAGGGCGTTGGGAGTTAGTAGTAGATCTCCCTGTGTTTGTTTGAAGATTCCAACTATCTCTGTGACACACTAAGATTATCACAGCATAAACCCAACATTGTTATAATTAAATTCTGTTTTTAATGTTTGACAATGTTCCTAGATGCTAAAACTATATTTGCCAAAGACCATAGCAGAAATGGTAGTAGCAAGTTCAAGTGGACAGTGTTTGTTTCCTACTGAGAAGACATCCAGTCATTTAATACTAAATGTCTAGAACTCACAGCCTCTGAATTGAAGCTCATAAATCTTTATCACATGCCTCATCTGAAAAGAAAACATTGATGCCTGACATTTCCTTTGGGGAGAAATCGATTACAGAAATTATAGATTAGGATATGTGGTTTTGAATTCTCTTTCAGTAGGCAAGAAGAATGGAGAACTGCAAAGGGAGAAGAAGAAATAAAGACTTACAGGTCAGAAGAGAAAAGAAAACACTTGGCAGTTCCAAAAGAGAATAAAATGCCTGCTGTCTCAAAGGTAAAGAGTGATCACTTTGATGTTTAGCATTTGCTTCATTAATGTAATGACCATTAAAGGCGGTTTTGTAATTAAAGTTGTGAACATTATAGACAGGCTATTTAACTAATGAAATAAAGTTAACATAGTTAATTCTTAGTTATCTTTAGATTATCTTTGAATCTTCATACATGTCATACTTTCTAGTGTACATTTGTCTCAAATTCCAATTGTAATATGCCTGTTAAATCAAACCCTTATACCTTAACCCTAAGCAAAATCTTTGTTTAGTTTTGCTTTTGATGGCATGCTCTAAAACAGTGTTTTGGTTTAAATTTTTGTCTTTTTTTTTTTTTTTTTTTTTACTGTTTTGCACCAATTTGTTATTGCAGATAATCAAGTTAGCTATATTGCTATAAATAATAGTTTTCATTTTCTCCATTAAGAGAGGTAAATTGTCCCTCCTAGTTTGCCCTATTGATTTTTCTGTCATCCTACTCTGGAAAAAATTTTCAGTCCAGTGGATTTCAGTTGGTTATGCCCTAATCTGAGAGAGAAGAGAGATGGACTTAACTGCTGGAGTGTCAAAGGATGACTGGTCTCTTGACCCAGCGTTGTACTCCATCCTCTTATCTGAGCTCCTCAGATGTTCTGAAGTAGTCTCCTTTATTATAACTTTCTCTTCTCTTTTATAACCCTTCACAGAACTCAAGTAGTCCTTTGCCACTTTATGTTTCCCTGTAGGTAAGGGTATCCTACTTTGGCAACAGTAGGACCCCACCCTGCTGCAATTTCTGTTAGTATAATTTTGAAATATTCTTTTCTTTTTTAAGTTTTTTTGTTGGTTGTGGTGGTGGTGGTTTTCATGGTGGCTGGAAAGCATACCTATTTTTAGTTTCCTTTCTTCTGACTCCAAGGATGTGGACATGAACTCGAATAATGATTGTGAGCTATTGCTACCACTTTTATGGAAAGGATATGGTAATATCTATACAATTGAAAGGATGTGCTTATCTTTTAATAGTGGTTCTTCAAAGACTTTTTTAGAAAGGAAAGGATTGATGTGAATGTATGTATGTTTGTGTGCATGCAGATATTTATTGTCTCTGGTGGCAAACACTGAAATAATTTTAGTGTCTGTTGGTAGAAGAAAGGTAGGATGTCATGACATATATACATGGAATATTATACGGTGTTTTTTTTTTTAAAGAAGTTAGAGTTCACTCCATTGCTGTGGAGAAATACTCATGATGTATTTGTTTAGTGAAAAAAAGCAAGTGTAACAATAATATTTATAACATGACCTCATTTTTGTTTTTCAAATTTTATGAGAAAGGAGAAAGGATTGAAACCACTTACCATGAGACTAATAACATTGATAATCACAGATGTACAAATTGTGAGATGCTACCTTACACCTCAGAGCTGTATTAATTTCTTTCCTCTAATAATAGAGGGTACTGACTGTGTAGGGGAGTTGTACAAGTTAATGCAGAAAAACTGTTTAGAAAACAGTTAGAAAGTTGATTTTGACAATAAGTTTGGTCCCCAAATGAGAATGTCTTAAATTTATTTTTCTTAAATACTTATTTCCCTTTAGGGAAATGTATTTCTCTCTGATATAAAAGCCTTGGTAGGTGGTCAAGGTCTGATGTGATGTCCTCTGTGTTGGACACTGAAGCTCTTTAAATTTTTCTGATGTTTCTTTGTGTATGAATTTGACCTCTGACCTCATGCCTCAAGATAGCAGCATTTTCATGTAAGGCTTCAGGAGGGAAGGCGATTTCATTAAGGAAGGTGCAGAAGGTGCATGTGCTCTCCTGATGAAGATTTTTTGAACTTGTTCTGCAGCACTGTACCAGATAGCCATTGGCCACAATTTAGTCACATGAAAATCTGACAATGAAAATTTCATTTTCTGTGCAAGAGGAAGGAAACAGATGTTGGTTGACAGCCGGCTTTTTCTTCTGCATTAGATATAAGTAATGTTCTTTGACTTGGAATTTATCCTAAAGAAATAAGAATTGTGGCTAAAACTTTACAAAATGAAACAAAAAGCATTTTTAATGAAGTAGTTTTAAGTAGGTAAATAATATTTATGTTAAATGAAAGAAGCAAGATCCGTTACATTTTTAACCATAAGTTACTGAAAGCATATGAGATATAGTTGAGCATCATTTCCTTTTTTTTTATAGCTTTTACATATTTTCACAGAACTACAGATCCTTCAGTAATTCTTTTAGAGAGAATCTGCATGGAGTAAATTTTGAATGCTAGTATGAGAAGGTGTGTTTAATTTCACTTGGCTTTTACAAGTAACAGCCCCAGCGTGAGTAGAGCTACAGTGCTGGAAAGACGTGAGGAGACTGGTTGTGGGGGGAGCTGCAGAGGGGGGCGGGTGGCAGGACAGGGGTGCTTGGACTCGGGTTTGCAGCATCACAAGTCCCGAGGTACACACCCATCCCTCATGCATATTTACAGACGCTTTCTTAGAAGAGAGAGCAAGACTTGGATATTATTTTTTCTTTTTCCTTCCCTTCAAAAGTGGCACCCAACACACTTGTGAAACCAAAGTCAATCATATTCAGGTACTCAAAATAGCGTATTATTCTGAGAGTGAGAAGAGAGGATGTTGGAAGCATGATATAGCAACAAGCTGTTTTGGGGAGTGTTCTGTTGGAGAAATTAGGATGAAACCTGTTGTCCTTGAAATGGAGAATTCAGTGGATGAGTTTAATAGAAGAGTATAAAACACTGAAAAATGAGTTAGTAAGCTGGAATATGAAGAACTCTTCCAGAATGTATCAACAAGGGATAAAATAATGGACAGAATGAGGGAAATGTGAGAACCATGTATATATGTTTTTTGTAAATGGGTGTGTGTATACACACATACATACACACTAGAAGTACGTAGTAAAAAAGCTTTATTTAGTAAGAGTCTTCGAAGAAGAGAATGACATACAGAGGGAGCAAAGAGTTGAAAAAAATAATGAACCAAAATTTTCTAGAATTAATTTCTGAGCGAATGCATAGTATGCCAACTAAAATAAAGAAAACATAATGTAAAATCTAAAGATATAAAACCTCGGTTAAGCACATTATAGTGAGATTTGAAAACATCTAAAAGGAAATATCCTGAAAATTTCTGGAGAGAACAGGAGAATTACCTTAAAATAACCATGAACTTAACTAATGTTAGTTTTTGTTTGCTGTTAAAATGGGTTCCACTGAGCACCCTACGGCGAGAAGAGTTAAGAAGATATTAAGGAATTGATTTACATTAAGAAAATTGTCTGCAACCCCAACACAGTAGTGTTTATGCCAGTTTCTTATTGGAATGGAGACAACATGCTGGAGCCAAGTGCTAATAACATGTCTTGGTTCAGGGGTTGGAAAGTCACCTGTAATGATGGTGATAGCAATGGAACAAGGAAGCTGAAAGCTCTGATGGCATCCTACCACCAACTTGTCTGACTGACGAGCCCTTGGTGCCTGCCCCTCCAGGTAGTACTGGACCTGTCCCTGTGGGCAAGTCACAGACTGGGGTTCTCAAATGTGGCATGTGGTCACCTTTGCTCCAGTTGTCATTACAACTCAAGTGAAAAAAAAGGTCTGTTGAAGTGCACTTAAAGCCTTGAGTGAAGCTTTTCTGAGGACAGTGTAGACATAAGTGTCAAGAACGTGTCTGTCAGAGATGCTTGCCATGGCGTTGTTGCTCCTGAGAGCAAAAATAACCCATCGATGGAAGCAACTGGCTTCGCAGCTGAAGTGATTATCCTGAGCCAACCAAGCCAAGTCAGCTGTGCACCTGTTCTGGACTGTCCACAGCTAACATAGCTTGGAGGATTGCTGACTTGAAGATGATGATGGTCACTGTTCTTGGAAGAAGCTTCTGAAAAATAGCCCCAAATTCTTGAAAGGTGTTGATGCTGCCTGCCACTTTTGGTAAGGTTCCGGGCAAGCCACCTGTGTGTTAAAAACTCCTCTGAGTATCCTCTGGGTTGTTTTGCTATTTGTGAATGAGACAGAGACTTACTATGGTGTCATCAAAGCAGTGGACAAGAAGGCAGCTAGAGCTGGCAAGGTCACAGTGTGTGCCCAGAAAGCTCAGAAGGCTAACTGAAGGTCATCGCCTATACCTGGCACCCCCGTCTTCATCAGTGGTGGAAGAACTGTCTCAGGACTGTTTTGTCTCGATCAGTCATTTAGCAAAGACCAATTAATGATAGCAATGATAACAAAACCTTGAAGGAAAGGAGAATGTTTTGTGGACCATCTGTTTTTCAACTGTGTGGCAATTTTAAATTACTAGTTTTTAAAGCAGTACTTTTTAATGGAAACAACTTGACTAGAAATCTGTCACAGAATTTTGAGAGCCTTATAAAACAATGAGAAGAGCGAGGGGGAAAAAAGTGAGAATATAATTACAGGTTCAAAGGAGTGAGGATATAAATAAGAGTTTCAAAACTATTTTCTGTTAGCACTTTGAAGATAATGTTCCTTTTTTATTGTATGATATATTGCATGATGTATATATAAGTCTGACGTCAGTCTTTTTGAAGGTAATTTTTAGTATTTTCCATTTATTTTTTATGTTCTTTAATTGGGTTTCTTTTTCAGGTGTAAATTCTTGAGTTTTTTCATGTCTATAACTGTGTTGGACTTTCATTTATTTTGATTATTCTTAGTTGTTTTCTCTGCTGCAAAAGACTTTCCCCACATTTGCTTCCCACATTTGCCTGCAGCAGGAGAGAGCGAGCCAGTTACCTTGGTATCCAAGCCTCGTAGTGACCAGTTAGCTTTGTGATCACTGTTTTGTTTCCTAGTTTGCCTCTGCCTGTCACCTATGCCTCACAGTCTGAGGTCCTCTTTGCTTTATCTATTTTATAGCTTTGATGTGTATACAAGAGAGTTCAATATTAGAGTTAGTCTATTTTTATGAATCCTTAATCAAAAAAAGGTTTTTATAACCTATCAATCAGCAAGTGAATTTCAACCAATCACTAACCTGTGTTTTAGCTTAATGTTAAAATACTTGAGCTGGTATTATAGTCTACTTCTGTGAGAATCTTAAACATGAATGAGAAAAAAAATGTAACTCTTAAAAAGCATTTTCTTTAAGCATACTGTAAATAAATTGAATTTACTTTTTTCCAGAATCATGCTCATGAACATTTCCTGGATCTTGGAGAATCCAAAAAGCAGCAGGCAAATCAACATAATTACCGCACGAGATCTGCATTAGAGGAGACTCCTAGACCTTCAGAAGAAGTAGAAAATGGCACAAGTTCTTCAGATGTGAGAGCTCAGCACATTCATAAATTTGTTTTCATTTTGACTTGTTTTTTTAAATATAACCTGTATTCTTTGCATCCATTGATACATTTGTAGATGTAGCTCAAACATGGTATGTCTGGGTCTTAAAATGACAGTGATAGCTGAAGACCATAGTGTGTGTTCAAGGCATGGTGTTCAAAACCTCAGGTCCACAAAACAAGTGCATCCATTATGAGGACTCTGAAGTTCAAGATGTTTAGATTACACATTTACTTAACTATTAAATGGTAGAGTACCAGGTTCCTTTTACTCCAAAACCAAGCTTTTTAATACCATAAAGCTCTAGTCTGTATAATACAACTGATGAATAGACAGTCAACAGTTTTGGTTACTTTATAATCTCTGTACCAATTTATAGCTTTCTCAATGTAAATTTTAAAATACTCCTTATGTATATGTATTTTCATAAATATCATTGTTCTCACAAAACTATATATTCTTTCAGCAAAGGCAGTCCATTTGCCTTTACAAATCAAGCTTGCTTAGACGTACAACTGTCTTTCTTCTCCTGCCCCACTCTGCTTATTACCCTTCACTCACAGTTAAGTCAGCGACTGATCTGAAATGTTGACAGCTATACATTTTTGAAGTCATCTTATGTTTTGCAGTGGCAGGCATGCATGGGGATTCTCCACATATATTGTCTATGGACAGGGTTATATTAGCTCAAACTGAGAGTATTCTAACCATAATTTAAAAGTCTGCTGGCTTTAGGTCCTAGTTTCAGTTCAGTTCAGTCACTCAGTCGAGTCCGACTCTTTGCGACCCCATGAATTGGAGCACGCCAGGCCTCCCTGTCCATTACCAATTCCCAGAGTCTACTCAAACTCATGTCCATAGCCAGAACAAAATGATATGTTTAATCTGGCAAAAAGAGAAAACACGCTCTTTATATAAACTTGACATTCAGCAACTTAGATATACCACAAAACATAAAATCTGTGTGTGCTAGTTGTTTGCATTATAAAGTATTTCTTTATTTTTGAAAGATTAATAGTATTCTCTTAAATAAAAGTTTCTATAAAATTTTTAAAATACGAATCAACTAAAACTGTATTTCCAGGTACAACTGTTGCATAAGAAAATTACAAATTCTTTCATTTGTCTTCAAAATTAATTTGTTTATACCTTAAGTTTGTAGAGGAGAATAGTGAGAACAGAATATCACCTCTGGCACAATATATCATTTAAAAATGAAACAATTTTGGGTTTTTTGATTCAAATATTTTGTAATTACGTATAGTACTTTTTTGTATTTAGAATATAGAAATATGTTTCTGTCCTCCCTCTTTAAAGAAGTAATATACTAAAGGTGGGAATAATCAGATAATTTGTCTAGTTTCTTTTCAGTTAGTGAGCAGAGATTGTTTGCTGAATAAAATTTGCTATTAGATTTTGATCTTTACATATTTGCTTGATTTTCAAAGCTCTGTGGAAGTTATGCAATTACATTCTTCATTTTTAAGACATGATAATGGGAAAATTTTTCTCCCCAAAATGTAATATTTGATTAGCAAAAGAATATGTTTCATTATCCTCATGAAAAATTATCTGAATACGTCCAGCAATTAATAACACCGAACCGTTCTTGTTAGAGTGGGCTTAAGCTTTGAAGTAAAATGACCTGAGTGCAAAATAGGCTTTGTTGCTTATTAATTGTGCTGCCTTGGATAAATTTCTTAGCCTGTTGAAGTTTTGGTTTCTTTTCTTTAAAAATCTATTTCCCTGGAATCAGTATTATACTTGCTGGTTAATAGAGAACCACAGATTTCAATATGTTAAAATAATGAGATAATTTTTTTAAATGGTAGGATAGTGTAAATAGAATAAAATAATGAAATATATTTCAGAAATCACTTATAACTGGGGGAAAAAATCTGTTTCCTCTCACCAGTCATTGTTTTGTCTAGATTAAATGGGATGATATATAGAGTGCTTAGAACAGTTTCTGACCTATAGTAAAATCTTAATTAATATAAATTGCTATTTTTATTGAAGCAAGATTTTGTGACCACAAAACAATTTTTATAAAGAAAATGGCTTCACAGGTAGCCTGTGTTGACCAGTGAATATTTGCTAAGGAGAAACAGAGTGTTCGGGTAGTTTTTAATCTTCCTTATGTGTATAAAATCATACTTGAATTGGAATATGCTTTTTTATATGATAAAGCTATTTTAATAATAATTGCAATAAATAAAACCTAAAAGTTTGTAAATTTAAGTTTACAATCTAGAAGTTATGTTTGAGGCTTTAAAAAGTTAATCCATCCAAGAGATTGCCCTGAAACATTATTAATAAGTATTTATCTGTGTATACTTTTGTATAAAAACAGGAGACTTGTATTTTACAACTAATTTAAATCAGATTTTAATAAGATATCCTAATATGATTCATACTACTAGATATCACTGATATTTTCTATTAATATAATCATATAGGATGTTATTCTGTAAAACTACACAATGAAATATGTTTTCACTATCTCTTAGGAAGGTGAAGTTGTTGCTGTCAGTGGTGGAACATCTGAAGAAGAAGAGAGAGCTTGGCACAGTGATGGCAGTTCTAGGTAATTTAATGGATTGTTTTTTCCCCACAAGTAATATAAATTCTTTAGAAAGGTAAAGATTCTTTTCTACCAGAAACATAGTTCAGAGTCCCTTTGGGTTTAAAATTGTAGCTAGGTCTACAAAATGATGCTTTTAACTTTTTTCCTCAGTTGATATTTTATCTTCTGAATGCTGTTACTATTTGTAATTCTGAACCACAAACTAGTTTCTTTACTGGTTTTGAGAAATACTTAAGCATTAAATTATGAAAGTAATGAGATTTTGTAGAATTAACTATCTTTTATAGTGGAATTTGTTAAATGCTAGTAGTATTTTCTTCTGGCAGTGAGAATAAGCTTTCCCTTTTTCCTGTTTTTCCCATCCCATTTGATCATGTAAGCAAGGATTCCTTCAGCCTCATTAACTGGTGATTCATATTGTTACAGAGTTTAATGGCCTTGTCTGACATTGTGAGGTCTTAGTAGCAAGGAGGAGTAGAGCCTTTGGGAATGGTAATTATGTTTAGCCCTTGATACTTATTCCTTGACAGCGTTAGTTCTTAAAATTCCAAAGAAACCAGGAAGCTATGTATAAAAATTCTTCACCTCTTATTACCACAGACATTCCTGTTTCCACAGTAGTTGCTCCCAGTAATGATATGCAAGTGTTCATCATTATGTCTGGTAGTTTCCTATTTTTAAAATAAGACAGCAGAAGAAAAAGCCACTTTCTCTTGGTTTAGCAGTGGAAATAGAGTATAGTTACACCTTGGAATACCTCAGGTTTTACTCCAGATCACCACAATGTATATTGCAGTAAAGCAAGTCACATGAATTTTTGTTTTCCTAGTGCGTGTAAAAATTACATTTTCACTGTACAGTGAGGTGTGCAGTAGCATTATCTCTGAAAAAAAGTTCAACATTTAAAAAAATGCTATTGGAAAAGTGGCACCAATAGACTTGCTTGATGCCAGGTTGCCACAAACCTTGAATTTGTAAAGAAGAAAAACCACAGTATCTGCTAAGCACAATAAAATAAGTTATGTTTGTATCTCATACCATGCAACAGCATAGAGGTTCTTGTTTTGAAAAAACAGTGTTCACTTCAGCTGTTGGAGAAACTATTGTAAGGAACATGGGCCTCTGGGATTTGTCGTTCTGTGCTGGCAGCAGCAGATTTTCTGTAAGAGCTGAGTGTCCCATGGAATAGCAACAGTGAGCAGTTTGGCAAATGCCATTTACAGTGGCCACGGCTGAGGTCCGTGTAAATAAACGCTCCTGAGTTCCGTATGGCCGGTTGGATAGCTGTTTGCCCTGCAGATATATTCCCAAATATCCAGAAGAGTTTCTGAAAATGTTTTTTATGTAAGTTTAAAATTTTAACTTTTAAGATGAAGTCATGAAAATCATACTAGAAAACACCTTAATTACTTGACTTTTATCTGCAATGATTATTCTTAGGGCGATAACAGATAAATTGCCCATAAAAAAAGACACTTGAGCCAGAGGGACGAGGTAGTAGAATAAAACTCCAGAAAAATATGACTTCATTCTTGTCAGTGATATTTTTAGAGAAGTGAGAATATACATCAGTAAGTCTAGGCAACCTGATAATTGATTTTAACATAGTACAATTTAGATTCCATTAAGGCAATTATATTTATAAAACTAAAAAGTCAAGTAATTAAATATTCTCGTGTTCTAAAACTAAAGCAGAAGACAACTTAGTTGGGTTCTTTATTTTGCAGCGTCAGTTTAGTAAAGCTTAGATCTGTTAGTTTCCAGTGAGATATAACCAATGGCACACATGATTGATAGTGATACATAAGATACTAAGGCCTACATTTTTCTGAATCTTACTATGCTTTGAAGCATAAAATACACCTCGAGTGTATGTAGATGCTTAGTAAAGTTTGCAGGCACGATCTTCCCACTGGATAGAATACTTCTGACCCTGCCAGGTCGATATCTAGCTACTAAGACGCCACTGGTGCTCTACCATGGGAGTTCGCATGTCAGGAGTGCCCACCTGCCCTCAACAAGGGAATCCTTAAGCTTCTTCTCAACGTTGATGCCGCCTATACTATCTAGAGCTCTCTGTTGGTACTAGAATTGAGGAAATTGACCATCTCTCCTTACCTTTGTGACCCCACAATATTTTGAACACAGGTAGCACTCAAATCTATATTTTTGTTAAAATTATAAATGGTATTTAAATTTATTGTTTAATCAGAACTACTTTAATTAGGCCTCATTTATCCTAAAAAGTTTTGGAGATATTTAAGTAAGTTAACCCTGCAGACTTCTAAGAAGCTATTTAAAAGATGAGTTTAAAGCTAGGAAGTATTTTTATATAATTTAGTGTGTACTATTCTGTCATTGTCTGTTAGTCATTCAGTCGTGTCTGACTCTTTGCGACCCCCTGGACAGTAGTTCACCAGGCTCCTCTGTCCAGGAATTCTCCAGGCAAGAATACTGGAGTGGGTTGTCATTTCCTCCTCTAGGGGATCTTCCCAACCCAGGGATCGAACCTGGGTCTCCTGCATTGCAGGCAGATTCTTTACCATCTGAGCCACCAGGGAAGCCCATTACTTTTTATTATGATCGTTCCTTACATGTGCATACAGCAAAGTCTTAACGTATATCTTGTTCTGTATATTTTTTAAATCCCTCTTCCGTTTTAGTGACTACTCCAGTGATTATTCTGACTGGACAGCAGATGCCGGAATTAATCTGCAACCACCAAAGAAAATTCCTAAGCATAAAACCAAGAAAGCAGAAAGCAGTTCAGATGAAGAAGAAGAATCTGAGAAACAGAAGCAAAAACAGATTAAAAAGGAAAGGAAAAAAGTAAATGAAGAAAAGGATGGACCAGTATCACCAAAGAAAAAGAAGCCCAAAGAAAGAAAACAAAAGGTTGAGTTATATACTTAAATATGTATTATATATACATGTTCTTATATATATAATCATATATATAAATGATATACATATTTTATATATATATCTTTTCTGTGAAAACAAACTATACATTTTAAAAGTGCAGTGGATAAACATAAAGATTGTTCAGGTATACCAGTTAAATAGTAATAGAAAAAACATGGAGTTACACAGTAGTGAAATAAAGCATATAGAGATCTGTTTAGTTTTCCTCAATTTTTAAAATGTTTAAAGTGTGAGAGTATTTACTTGTAGAATTATCATATTGTTATAATATTGAGCATTTGATCTGATGAGCAGAATTTTCTTGAGACTCCAGGAAAATTTGTTTATTTATGTAAAATAAATAATGCTACAAAGCATATTTTATTAGCCTTTAATTGCCTTTGTCTTTGAACCATCCTTACAAACTATCACTGCTGAAAATACTACTGTGGTAACAAGCCTTCATTAATTTGCAGAGCCTGTGAGCCATCACTAGTCCTTAGGGCAGTAGTATTGGTTTGATAAGTATATCTTTAGTCTGTGGATAATTTGAGACAGATCAAAGAAAAGGGATAAATGTTATGGGAATAAGATGTTAGTTCTTATGGGGTCGGAATATTTTAAAAACAAGAACTGTTTTAACTTTTGCTCTAAAGGAAGTGAAATACAAGGACATATTGTCTATTGCCCAAAAGACTGTAAGTTGGAAGCACATTTGGTGAAACAAACGGAAAGTTTTTTTAAAAACCACTGCCATTTTTAGAGTTAAATGGAAGATGTTATCTGTAGAATTAAATACTAGGGAGACTATAGGATGTTTATCTTTAGAGAGCTTTGAAAAATTTCAAGACTACATCTGTCTTAAATGTTTATTTTATCTGCATCAGTTGAGCTTTGTTTGTTTCGGTTATGTAATTATGGATTATGGATTACTCTGCCTTTGTCTGGGGACTATTTACCAGCGAGAATGCCACACTTTACCACAGTATTCCTCCTCTTCTTTGTCTGTGATGGTAAATGTTGGCTGACCCATTATTTTACATGATAGACAGAAAAGCTGATTTAGCCATGTATCTGGCAAATGAAGTAAAGATTTTTTTTTCCATCTCAAGATAGTTTTGGAAACTTTGGGAGGTTTGCAGTGTTACGTCCCATAATTCTTTTGTCGTAAGAATGCAGTTTACTTCACCTGGTCCCCTTTTATTTGATAATTATCCATAAACTAATACCTCAGGCTGCTTCTTACATGCCACATTTGGACCCATTGTTACTATTTGGCATATTTTAATTTCACTCTTTTGCTTAAAGTATTACCCCAGGGTCTGTTTGCCACTAATTTGTTTGGTACCTGTTTTAAATAGTTTAAGGTTAGGGTATTACAGGTCACTGCCTGTAATTTGGCTTTTGTTTACATGGCTTGTTTTCATCCTATCACTGAATCTGACAACAGACAGAATTGCTCTTATTCTTTAGTCATCTTACCTCAGGTAAACACAGTAACATTTCCTTTCTTCTGCATAGAGTTGTAAAGCTGAAAAATAACTGAGACATCATTAGTTGATGTTTATTGCATCTATGAAAAAGTAAAATATCTTCCATATGGTTAATTGTTTGAATCAAAAAAAAAAAAAAAAAACCTTGTTAGGCACATGCTTATTAAAATAGAATTCTCCTGAGATACAGTACAGTTATCCCAGATAGTATCTGACATATATCCCTATGTTGTTGGGGAGCTCTGGAAATCAGAGCAATGGGTTTTCATCTAGTGCCTGCAGTACAGTCAATAAAAAGAAGTGTGAGACATAGTACTTACTCCAAAAACAATGTGTGACCACTGTTTTTTGAATCCGCTCCCCCCAAAATAGGAGAAATATCACATGATATAATGCATTTAATTAGCAAAGTAATTTTATAGATAATAACTCAGAAACCAAAGGGAGACATCTTAGAGTTTCAGATAAGCCTTCCAGAAGAAATCAGATTTTAGGTCGGCCTAGAAGAGTTGCCATGGATAGAAAGAAAATAGATTAATTACCTTTATCTCCAAAATTAAATCTCAGTTTATGAGGCTGGAAATTTAGAGAACTATCGATGTGTTTTATCCCATAAATGACTATCAGTACTGACAGAAATCTAACCAAAACTTCAGGAATCCCCAAGAATTGAGTAAGATTTGTTATCATAATGATTCTTGGCTATGCCATAGTCCTACAGTTATAAATATGGTTACATCTATTTAATATCCAATTTACCTGGCTTCAGGTAAGAGCTGTTAGCTGTCCCACTCTGGGAAGAAATACTTGAGTAGTATAGCTAGTAGTTTATATTGAGGCTGGAGTTAGTAATTTTTAGCCTTTTCCTGCCTTTTTCATTTTACCTAGGTCAAAGGAAGCCTTTTTCAAATACTTTAACTGAACACCTCATTATATATAAGACTGATACATCTGTGGATATCAGTACATGGGATGGATTCATCTCATGGATAGTAAATGCCAGAGTCCTTTATCCCTCTGTTCTTCTCCACAGACTGCTCCTAATGTGTTAACAGAGAAACACAAAGGTGGTTAATAGGAAGAAGAGTTGGTAGGAAAATGGATACTGAGTAACAGCTAAAGGAACATGCTGCAAGTAGTACTCTCTGATGTCCCATTGTGACCATGTTTCTTTTTATGAACTTTCATTAACTCACAGTGATAACTACCTTACAACTTCCCTTTTCTTTAGCAAACAAGAGAATAAAATTTGGAAGTCTTAGTTTACAAACACTGAACCAAAACATTTTTAATCAGCTGCGTGATGTTTCTCTACTTACATATGTTAGGTTTCAGCTCTTAGAAAACCTGTTTTTCCAAGTCTAAGGTAACAGTTTCCAGCCTATCATGGCCACTTGTAGGTGACCAGAAAATTTAAACTTTTCTTAAAGGCCTATTCAGAAAGTTAAGAAGTAAGAGACCTGGCTTGAGAGCATTCTGTTTGAAAAAAAAGGTTTTTTAGAAGCATATGTATGAAATGGCTACTTTAACAGGGCTAGGGAATATTCTTGGGCTATATGCAAGTATAATGTCCAGCCCATAAAAGTTAGCCTTCTGTATCCTGGCACTGCTCAGCTCATATAAGAATATCTTTCTTACTTCTTAGCAATATGCTATGACTAGGGTTTTTTTTAAAGAAAAACCTTGAATATGTATTGATTTGTTACATGGTATGTTTATGAAACTGAGAGAATGTTTAGAGGAAAAGCAACTACACAGAGCTTCTGTTTTGTTTATGGGAATATCTCATCACCTATTTTTGTTTTGAATATTGTCTGAGGAGCTTTGGTTGATGTAGTACTTTTTTATGGAGTGAGTTGGTGAGATTGAATGTAACTATTTTGCCACTACTGCCATCTTCCCAGAATAAGGTTTTTTAATAGTTAAAGAACATACATTTTTGTACAAAGATCCCTTCCCCCTTTTGTGTTTTTAACTACCTGGGCAGATTGATAGATGAATGCTTTCATGATAACATTATTTGATACTGTTTTACACTTTTAGAGATTGGCTGTGGGAGAACTAACGGAAAATGGGTTGACGTTGGAAGAATGGTTACCTTCAACATGGATTACAGACACTCTTCCCCGAAGATGTCCATTTGTGCCACAGATGGGTGATGAGGTATTTTTTAATTTCTAAAAAATATCCTTTGTTTCATTCAAATAACTTTAAATACTTTTTATAGCTCTTGAAACAGATTTCTAGAGAATTGTAGCAGTTTTATGAAGTATCTCTGTTTACGTTTTGTAACTCTGTATGGAAAAAAGGAAAATTAAGAGGAAAGCTTTAATGGTAATGTTTTCATGGCTACTATAAAAATTGCAATAGCAAATTAAATATTGTAAGAGAATAGAGGTTTATTGGCATTTTAAAAACTGGTATGTATTTTTTAATAAGAGGATGTTGTGGCCAAGCTTTCTTTTTCCTAAAATAAAATATATGGTAAAGGAAAAGCAAAATTCAGCATTTGTTTAGTTTTAATTGAAGGATAATTTTGTGTTTTATTTTTATTTCATAGAAGTATTTTATCAATGTTTAAATAACTATAATGTTCATAATATGTTTCTTAGATCTTTAAAAAATGTTATCTTCCAATTATTTAATTTTTTAAGAAAATATGATTAGTCTTCATTTTGGACTATGTTTTTGTGAATTTGAAATGAAAATATAAGCTACTAGATAAAACTTTTCCACTCAGGAGTACGTCTCCTTGTTTTTTCTATAAATGTTAAGAGGCAGGATTATCTGGTATTCAATAGGTTCACAGTTAAAAAGTTAGGATAAACTTGGATAGCATTTTTTAACAAGCCCAGCTGTTTTAGTTGTGGGAAGAACAGTTGGTATCAGAGTGCTATATTCACATACCAGTTCTAGTGGTAGTCAGGAGTCACTTGTATTTGACCTCCATAAATGAGAGTAAATACATGCCTTGCTCTCTTCATAAGGATAAAATATATGTGAAAATATATTTGAAAATATATTTTTCATTTTAAAGTTCCCTGCCTTTGTATAAACTGCTTGCTACAAAAGTAGGTAAACAATAAACTAAACATGACCCCAAGTTACAACATACTTTACAATGTAAAATAAAGTGATGAGACCAAAAAGCCAAAAAATAACTGCTTATCCTTAACCTTTTAATGTTATTTAGAACATTTTGGTTATTATCAAGTAGGACAGCTCAAGGAAGAGGAGGAACGATAAAATCAAAATACTAGAATTTCTTTTCGTTTACAGGACATTAAATTCTCTACAGTTTTAGCTGATACTGTGCATCTTGGGTTGAAACACATTCAGGTTTTAAAATTGTGACTTTATTTACTTTTTAGGTTTATTATTTCCGACAAGGACATGAAGCGTATGTTGAGATGGCCCGGAAAAATAAAATTTATAGTATAAATCCCAAAAAACAACCATGGCATAAAATGGAACTGCGGGTATGGTGTTTATAATTTAAAGCGCCAAAAGATGTGATTATAGAGAAAATTGTATTGAATGTTATTTTTGTCACTATAAGAAACTGTATCATGAAGATACCTTTTTCTTTTAATGGAAACAATTCATAGGCATAGATTTTTAAAGAAACTTAAGATTGAATTATATATATTCTAATAATTTATAAGTTGGGAGTAAAATGTAATTATGGTGAGAATTGGACAACATTAACATATTAAGGCAAACTTCATCTTTGTAAATTTGAAAGTATTTCTAGATTTATCAGCAATAGTTTAAAATTATTTCTCAGTCTTTGGAACTGTATTAGAAAATTCTTACTTCAATAAGGTTTTCTTTCTTTTTTTTAAATTGATATATAGCTTGCATACTATCAGAGTGCACCAATCTTAATTACATAGCTCAGTGGGTTTTTATACATACATACATACAGAATAGTCACCTAGTGTTTAACAGTTTATTTTGTGAATATGATTTCTTATTTTCTATATCTTCTTCAGGAACAAGAACTGATGAAAATAGTTGGCATAAAGTATGAAGTGGGATTGCCTACACTTTGCTGCCTTAAACTTGCTTTTCTAGATCCTGATACTGGTAAACTGACCGGTGGATCATTTACAATGAAGTAAGGACTGTTGAAAGAGGCAGTGGTTTCTTAGTATTGTAGATTGTTTTTCAAGATTTGGGTACATTTGAATGTATTTTAGATATCTGTAGCTATGTGACCTGATCAATTCGTTTCTGTTTTAATAGGTACCATGATATGCCTGATGTTATAGATTTCCTGGTCCTGAGACAACAATTTGATGATGCAAAATATAGGCGGTGGAATATAGGTGTGTTATTTATTTAGAAGTTGCAATTCTTGTTTTATCTAATAAGTGACTTATATTTTTCATAATTTAGATAATCAGATAAATATTGCCATTTGTGGCAGTGTCATAGGAAAGTAAGATATTGTATCAGGAATTTGGGGTATTTTTTTGTTTGCTTGTCTGTTTTAAAGAATGTTAATACTTTTAAACTAGGTGATGCTGAAATTTGAACATTTTTTCTCATATTTTGTAACTATGTATAAGATTGTTTATAGCTATTCCTTTTGTTAGTACCTGTACTGAAATAAATTTTTATCCAAAAGAATTAATGACAGAATTTGAACTTGAAACAGAAGAAGTCTTCCGTTGAAAATGTTTAATTGGACTGGGACTAAAACTAAACTGACGTTTTTCTTTTATTGGTTACCTCTGTTAAAACTAATATTGTAACCAAGACTCAAAAAAACTTTAAAAAACCTTAAAGGTCTCCAGGCATTTAAGGTACTTTAATTTATGTACAGATGGTTATGCTATTTACTAGAGTATTTAAGCATTTCTAAAAGGACCACTCTGGAGTAGTGTATGGTGCCTTTATGCTATATTTTGCTTTGAGAAAGCACCTCAGTTGATACAGCATTTCATTCCTCCTCCAGTACCATTGGAAGGCATTAGTGTGGTGACTTGTTTATTGTTTGGTCTTGGTAAATACAGAAATTTACATGTGTGCTATAGTGAAAGTCATTCAGTTGTGTCTGACTCTTTGCAACCCCATGGACTGTACAGTCCTTGGAATTCTCCAGGCCAGAATACTGGAGTGGGTAGCCTTTCCCTTCTCCAGGGGATCTTCCCAACCCAGGGATCGGCCCAGGTCTCCTGCACTGCAGGCGGATTCCTCAGCAGCTGAGCCACAGGGGAAGCCCAAGAGCACTGGAGTGGGTGTACATGTGTGCACAAAAAGAAAGATTACGGAGATGCAGTCATTAAAAACAAGGACATGGAAGCTGTAGGAAAAATTTACATCCCATGTACCATTTCTCTGAAAGCTTTGAAAGATGTGTTCCATCAAATTTTATTATTCAGTCGCTCAGTTGTGTCTTACTCTTTGCGACCCCATGGACTGCAGCATGCCAGGATTCCCTGTCCTTCACTACTTCCTTGGAGCTTGCTTAAACTCATGTCCATTGAATCAGTGATGCCATCCAACCATCTCATCTTTGTTGTCCCCTTTCTCCTGAATTCAATCTTTCCCCGCCATCAGGGTCTTTTCCAGTGAGTCAGCTCTTTGCATCAGGTGGCCAAGATACTGGAGCCTCAGCCTCAGTACCAGTCCTTCCAATGAATATTCAGTGTTTATTTCCTTTAGAATTGACTGGTTTGATCTCCTTGTAGTCCAAGGGACTCTTCAGAGTCTTCTCCAACATCACAGTTCAAAAGCATAAATTTTTTGGCACTCAGCCTACTTTATGGTCCAACTCTGACATCCATACATGACTACTTGAAGAACCATGTCTTTGGCTAGTCGAACTTTTGTTGGTGAAGTAATGTCTCTGCTTTTTAATATACTATCTAGGTTTGTCATAGCTTTTCTTCCAAGGAGCAGGCATCTTTTTAATTTCATGGCCGCAGTCACCATCCGCAGAGATTTTGTTTGGAGCCCAAGAAAATAAAGTCTCTCATTGTTTCCCCATCTCTTTGCCACGAAGTGATAGGACCTGTTGACATGATCTTAGTTTTTGAATGTTGAGTTTTAAGCCAGCTTTTTCACCTTCATCAAGAGGCTCTTTAGTTCCTCTTTGCTTTCTGTCATAAGAGTGGTGTCATCCGCGTATCTGAGGTTATTGATGATTCTGCCGGCAGTCTTGATTACAGCTTGTGCTTCATCTAGCCTGGCATTTCACATGATGTACTCTGCTTATAAGTTAAATAAGCAGGGTGACAATATATAGCCTTGACCTACTCCTTTCCCAATTTTGAACTAGGCCATTGCCATGTTCGGTTTTTCTATCACATAAGGAAATAATAAAGACTAGGAATCTCGGTAAGAGACAGGAAATTGAGGACAGAAAAGTGCCAAAAGAAATTCCCAAATAACAGTCAGAAGTCTCAGAATACGATCTGTCTGGCAAGTCTGTAAAACAGTCCAGAAGACACTGTCCTCTTAGAGTGAAATCTTTAGGAGAAAAAGTAAAACCAATAAATTGTCTAACATGTTTGACTTTGACTTTATTGTCATTATTGTGGGAAATTATCTATTGAAGAGTGTTTTATATAGTTTGAGCTGTTAGAGAATGTGGGTAAATGTATTCATAAAATTCAGAGAAAATGAAGTGATTATACAGATTTTTGCAAGAAAGGAATTGTGTGCTATTTGACTCATTAGTGAACAATATTTATACAGTATAGTCATGACAGAGGAGAGCTAAAAATGGATTAAACAAAATGCACATACCCTTTATATACAGTTATATTTAGAGAGGCCAATACTTAATGTCTGAACTTGATAAGTAAAGAAATAGCTATATGCTCATTTAGAAAACTGTAGGTAAATTCAAGAAGAAAGAGTTAAAAGTTCTTGGTTTTGGATATAAGCCTTTGGTACATGTGATTTTTAAAATTATTTACATGTGTTGATAAGATTAATTTCATCTCTTTTTAAAATTTTATTTATTTTTGGCTGTAGTGCATCTTCGTTGCTGCATGGGCTTTTCTCTAGTTGTGGAGAGTGGGCTTACTGTCTAGTTACGATACCCAGGCTTCTCATTGCAGTGGCTTCTCTCATTTCCGAGCACAGCTCTGCGTCCTGTGGGCTCAGTAGTTGCAGCTCCCGGGCTCTGGAGCACATGCTCGGCAGCTGTGGCGTTCAGGCGGGCTTAGCTGCTTTGCGCCATATGGGATCTTCCCGGATTAGGAATCGAACCCCCGTTTCCTGCAATGGCAGGCGGATTCTTTACCACTGATCCACCAGGGAAGCCTTCTCATCTCTGATTTTTAAGGACATGCATTTGTCAGCAGAACAAATATTACCAGTTAGAATCCAGGAATATTCCAGAAATGTACTGACAACATAAGTAAGGAGAGAGTGGCAAACATTGGCCACATTGAAGAGAGATTTCAAATGGATGTACATCAGAATGTTCTCATTTGGAACTTACAATTTTAAATGTATGGGTTACTGTTAATGTTTCTTCTAAAGTTGGTGCTAGTTAATCTTCTATTTCTGAAGACGTTTTTACCAACTGCCATTTAAAATTACATCAGTAATAATTACTTCGGTCAGTCCTCAGATACACTTAAGGCCTACTCTGGTAGACTCCATTCCTTGCCTAATTTTATTGCCATTATCCTACAGTATCATTCATTGTGGTTAGGCACATGTTATCCAGTTCTTCCTCTTTAGCATAATGTCATCAGTCTAAATAGGATCATAAGAAATCGCATATGTTTACTTTTAGGTGTTGGTGATGTCAGTAATGCTGTTTCTTAAATTTGTAGTATCTTCTCACTAAGTATAGCGTCACTAATATGCATCTCAGGAGCAATTAGAGACTCTCTAGTAATAGCTCATGTTTCCCTGTTAATACTTGGTGTTTGAATGCTTGAATTTGAACCTAAATTTGATCCCAGTGCATGCTCACCCAGAATGTATATATACACACATACAACTCAGCAACATGCAGTTGTGTTCTATTAACTTAGCCTAGTTCCAACTTTCCTTTTTTGTCATTAAATTTATTTTTTTCAAAGTGTTTTATGCTCTACAGTTGGCCCTCCATAGCCACAGATTCAGCCAACCTTGTAGCAAAAATATTGTGGAGAAAAAAAATTCCAGAAGGTTCCAAAAAGGGAATTTGAATTTGCCTTATGCTGGCCAACTATTTACATAGTATTTACAGCTATTTTGATAGCACTTACATTGTATTAACTATTATAAATAATCTAGAGATGATTTAAAGTATGTGGGAAGATATACATAGGTTATATGCACATACACATGATTTTATATATGGAAATTGAGTATCCACAGATTTTGGTATCTGAAGTGTCCTGCTGCCAGTCAGTCCGCCACAGATACTGTAGGACAACTACATGTCTTTGTACCTTGTTAAATCCTTTTTGGTAAAAAAAAAAAGTAGATATAAACACTTTTTTTAATGGGTTTGAAAATGAAACTGATTCAGATAAGATTAATTTGTTTAAAGTGACATGGATAAGTTATTTTAACTCAAATCTTTCAGACTTACCAGGAGAAAAATCACTTAAGTACTATGAGAGCTAAGAAAGGGGAAAGCGTAGCAAAAAGGCAGGGAGTAGTTAACAGTTTTCATATGACATAGAGGAAAGGTGAGGGAGATAGCTTATTAGGGTCTTTGAGGAAAGCAGTTTTCAGTAATATGACAGTAGTGGAATGCAGTTGGCTAAGAAAAGGTTATAAAGAGTGCTGTCTGTTTTACAAAGGTTTTGTTTTTTCTTTCTGTAGGAGGGAAAAGTGAGTGTAAAGTGGTAGATTGGTAAAACTGTTTAAAATAAGAGTGAATTTCTCCTTACCCCATAGTAAAAGGTAAAAAATGGTCTGAAAAGTGATAAGTCACACTTCAGGTGTGCTTTTCTTCTCAGTATTGCTGATTTTATTTATTTACTAATTTATTTTGGAGTGTATAGGTCATTTTTCATAGATCTTTTAATAATAATACAGACTTCTTAGTATCTTAAAGGGATACTTTGGGAAAGAAGAGCAGCAGCAGCGTTTCATTTAAGAGTAATGAGATGGCTTTTATTCTTGTCCAGGTGACCGTTTCAGATCAGTCATAGATGATGCCTGGTGGTTTGGAACAATTGAGAGCCAGGAACCACTTCAGCCTGAGTACCCTGATAGTTTGTTCCAGTGTTACAATGTTTGGTAAGGAAGTATTGTGTTTTGGTTCAGCCTGACTTGCTTTGAATGTTTTCCCCATCTGTTAAAATGCTAAAGATACTCCTTTTAAACACTGAAGTAGTTATTTTATTTTTCAGTGTGATTTTATTGAAATTGCAATGCGGTGTTTAGATTTTTTAATATAAAGGTTTTCCTTTCTTTAAGCTGGGACAATGGAGATACAGAAAAGATGAGTCCTTGGGATATGGAGCTTATACCTAATAATGGTAAGTGTAAAGTTTTTTGTGTCTATGTTACAAAATTCATTTCTTAAATAAAAATCTGATTTGATAACTTGTAGGTACAAAGAGTTCTTGATGAAGAACAAGTAGAAAATATTCATTCCACATGCATTTTTATTGACCCTGGAGGTAGGGGAGGCATAATAGTGAATAGACTAAACATAATCCTTGTCCAATTGGAATTTGTAGTTTAAGAGGGAAGGTTGAAGATAATTAACAGCAAAATATACTGATTTGCTTGTTATTATTCACTGTAGAAGATGAGCACTTGGGAGCAAAGATATTTTTACAACTCCAGTAAATACGTAGAATACAACATAATACTGAGAGGTCAGGCTTTTTTGAATGAAGTATAGATTCATATCCTAGCTCTGCCGTCTTTTCTCTGTGTCGTCTTGACAAGTTCCTTTAAGCCTTGAAACTCGAGATGCTTAGGATTCAGTCTTTGAAACTATAAACTAATACTTTCCTTACATGGTTGCTGTGAGAAGTAAATGATATCATATGTGTAAAGTGCTTATTATAGAGCCTGACACATGTAAGGTCTCAATGAGTAGGTAATTATAATTAATAATAATAACTGTCATCTTGCTTTTGGCCTGACACATCGCCTTAGAATTTGGGAGTTAGCCTTTGGCAGTAAGTATGACATCTTCCTGGAACTGAGAAAAGAACAGTGTGTCTAAAGCCTGGATATTGCATTTTCTATTTCATTGCCCATATTTGTTTCAGTTTAAGAAAATAAAACACACGCAACTGTATATGTCTAAAAAGGTTTAAAGAATAGGGGATATGAGGACTTCCACAAATTATCTTTAACATTACTTTTTTTTTTTTTTAATAATGTGTTGCTTTTACTATCAGATACGAATTAAAAAAAAGAAAAACAACCTGACTTGTAACATAGTGGAAGTGATTATTTATAAATGGAATTCCTCAATAATTACTATATTCAAAAAATCAGAAAAAAGATAATGTGAAAAAAGTAAACCCAATCTGGTAAATCTTAGAAATGAGAAAATGGTCATGCTGATGTTGATTAAGACTAGTTCTTTCTAGAAATTGTCACTTTGAGAGACCAATACCAATAATGTCTTTTTCATCTCATTGCTAAATTAGAATTGTTTAATACTATAAAATATCTTAATCAGCTTGTAAATGTATTACATGACTTACCTTCCAGTTCTATTTCTCTCCTTTGTGAAGGTTTGAATTTGAAGTCACATCAGACTATTGTGAATGTGAGAGAAATGAAGCTAATTGATGTAATGCCTGGGGTATTTCTTGAAATGAATGAGTAACAGTAATACGCTGTTGTTTCCTACCTCAATATATTGCTGTGTGTGATTTTTGTTGTTTTTGTTCTTTTCGGGTATACATACATAGGCACTCAAGAGTAATTACATTTCGAGAAGAGGAGGAGTTGCATTAACAGATAGTAACATATTTCCAAATGTTTCTCTCATGAAGTCTAGTTCAAAGAAAAATTGCCTTGGCAGATTTGTAGTTTCTATGTTACCACCACCCCCTAATTATTCTATTAAAGATTCAGACATGCAGAAAGCATACCTTCATCATTTAAGAGCAAAAAGCCTAAGCATCGTCTGTCATTATTCATAATTCTGACTGTCCCTACACTTTTATAAAAACAGGCTTTAATTAAAACATTTATGAAAAAAAAAAAAATACCACTTTTGTTCAAATTCACCTGGCATGTTTTATCAGTAAATATAGAGATTATATATTATGAAATGATTCAGAAATTTTTTTAATTTTCATGATTTTATAGGAATACTTTCTCCTTCACCTGTAACTGATAGCAGAGCAAGTTGTGAGGTGTAATTTTGGAGAAGTAATTACATGCTCATCTAGAAAATTAATTATGAAATTAATGTTTTAAAGAACAAATTTTATTGACTTGAAACATAACTTTCTTTTAATGAAAATAAAGAATAATACTTACCAAATCTTTACAAAGGTATAGTTTAATTTTATAAAAATGTCAACTCTGATTTCTAAAGGTAACTTAAATATTAGTTACATTACCACATATTTTCATTAAATCTCATTTCTTTCTATTTCAGCTGTGTTTCCTGAAGAATTAGGTACCAGTGTTCCTTTAACTGATGTTGAAACCAGATCATTGATCTATAAGCCTCTTGATGGCGAATGGGGTTCCAATCCCAGGGATGAGGAATGTGAAAGAATTGTTACAGGAATAAACCAGTTGATGACACTAGGTAAATAATAGTAGCTTATGAATATATATATATATATTCTCTATATGTGTGTGTGTGTGTATCTATCCATCTACATATATATGCATGAAGATAGCTAGAAAATGTTGCCAGTAAGCAAAGGATAGAAAAACATTTTTATTCAGGCAAAATTTTTTTTTGTAATATCGTAAGTCAGTGTTTTCAAATATTTTTAAGTGATTTTTTTTAATGCAATTTTACACAAGACTCAAATATCTAAAACACTTATAAATGCTTTAGTTGAATTTCAGTGCCTGCCAAAAGTGTTCAGACTACTGCACAGTTGCACTCATTTCACATACTAGCAAGGTATATGCTCACAATCCTTCAAGCTAGGCATCAGCCAGTATGTGAACCAAGAACTTCAGATGTGCAAGTTAGATTTAGAAAAGGCAGAGGAACCAGAGATCAAATTGCTAACATCCATTGGATCATAGAGAAAGCAAGGGAGTACCACAAAAACATCTGCTTCATTGACTACTCTAAAGCCTTTGACTGTGTGGATCACAGCAAACTGTGGAAAATTTCTTAAGAGATGAGAATACTGGACCACCTTACCTGCCTCCTGTGAAATCTGTATGCAGGTCAAAAAGCAACAGTTCGAACCAGACATGTAACAATAGACTGGTTCCAAATTGGGAAGAGAGTATCTCAAGGCTGTATATTGTCACCCTGCTTATTTAACTTCTATGCAGAGTACATTATGCAAAGTGCTGGGCTGGATGAATCACAAGCTGGAATCAAGATTCCTCGAAGAAATATCAACAACCTCAGATATACAGATGATTCCACTGTAGTGGCAGAAAGCAAAGAGGAACTAAAGAGCCTCTTGATGAGGGTGAAGGAGGAGAGTGAAAAAGGTGGCTTAAAACTCAACATTCAAAAAACCTGAGATCATGGCATACAGTCCCATCACTTCATGGAGAAGAGATGGAGAAAAAGTGGAAACAGTGACAGACTTTATTTTCTTGGGCTCCAAAATCACTGCAGATGGTGACTGCAGCAATGAAATTAAAAAGATTCTTGCTCCTTGGAAGAAAAGCTGTGACAAACCTAGACAGCATATTAAAAAGCAGAGACATCACTGCTGACAAAGGTCCCTGTAGTCAAAGCTATGGTTTTTCCAGTAGTCATGTTATGGATGTGAGAATTGCACCTTAAAGAAGGCTGGGCACCAAAGAATTGACTCTTTCAAATATGGTACTGGAGAATACTCTTGAGAGCCCCTTGTACTGCAAGGATATCAAGCCAGTCAGTCAATCAACCTGAATGTTCATTGGAAGGACTGAGGCTGAAGCTCCAATACTTTGGCTTTGGGGATCAGCTGACTCATTGGAAAAGACCCTGATGCTGGGAAAGACTGTGGGCAAGAGGAGAAGGGGGTGACAGGATGAGATGTGCTTATGGTATCAGTAGTGCGGGACAGGGAAGCCTGGTGTGCTGCAGTCCTTTGAATACAAAGAGTCGCACACGAATTAGAAGTTGAACAACAGCAAACTGAATTTCAGAGTGAGGGCTCCAAAAATGCCAGGGCTACCAGTGAAAACTGTAGATCCTCCAGAACCTAATTTTAAAACCCTTGACATACTCAGGCTGGCATGATGTAAATTAGAGGAGAGGAGAGTTGAAAGCTGAGTTATGTGGGTAGCTCTGCCATTTTCCTCTTAACTTGATGTACATATACACAGTGGAATATTGTAAAGGGAGAGATGAGGGTATATGAACTGCTTTGCTTTGTTTGAAGAAAGAACAGTGACCGTAGATTTATCTGAACTCTGGGTAGACAAAATACATACTCTTTGAGTAGGGAATCTGCTTCAAAGAGTCTAAGGCAGAAATTACTGTGAATAAGAGCTGAAGACATTGGAGACACATATTGGATGGTATTTTCATCTGATGTGTTTTATAAGATGGCAACTCTTAATGAATTACTGTCTCAAATACTGTCTTAAGTAATTTTAGTAATTACGTCAAAACAATTACTGCCAAACACATAACATAGATTCAGGAATGACCTGGTTTTAATTATGGAAGTACATGTGGATGTTCTTTAATAGGTCAGATTTATATATTGTCTATCATCTTTGCCAAAGAATCTTTGAATAACATTCCTAGAACTTTGCAGTGCAAATGCAGATGTAATAAAAAATGTATCTGTGTTAGCTAGACTATGTTTTTTCTGTCAAAAGATAGTGGTAGACTAATAGTTATGTGGATTGGAACTTAAGGCTTAATTCAAGCAGAATTGTGAAGTACTTTAAGCAATAAAAAAATGAATTTATAAACTTAATTGTTTATTTATTTTAGATATTGCTTCAGCATTTGTGGCTCCTGTGGATCTGCAAGCGTATCCTATGTATTGCACTGTAGTGGCATATCCAACGGATTTAAGTACGATTAAACAAAGACTGGAAAACAGGTTTTACAGGTTAGAATCATTTGCTTGCTGTAGCTACTGCCAAAAGAAAGCTAAATGATTCTGTCACCCATTTACTGATCCTCCGTAGCAGTGTTTCTCAAATTTTAATGCACATCCCATTTAACAATGGGATCGTGTTAAAAATGCAGAATCTGGTAGTAGGTTTAGGGTAGACCTGAGATACTGCCTTTCTAACAAGTTCCCAGTGGTGCTGGTGCTGCTGGTCTATGGACCACACTTAGAAATAAATATGAATTGACGGTCACTCTCTTCATACTGTGTTTTATGAAGTAGTCCAACGTATTTTTATTTTCTCCTAGAGCACATTGAGATATTTGTTCATGGATTTTTCATAGAACAATATTAAAAGTTATTCTCTTATTAATTTAGCTTAATGAATACTTCTTAAAAGTGAAATTAGGAAAATTTGGGCTACTTTATTATAGTTGTAGCTTACTTTGAAATATAACTAGCATTTTTAAAAGATATAGTTTCATTTAATTTGCATCTGCTACTTAGCAGTATTGATAAACATTGAGTTCTAATCTTGGGCAGATTTTGTAGGTTTATCGACTAACATGTCTTAACAAAAAGTAAGATTAAGTTCATTTTTTTGACAGAAATTAAATCATCCTTTTAGCTTTTCATCTTTCTTAATGACTTTTGCTTAGCAGACCAATAGCATTTTAACTTAACTAATACTGCATTAAAACTTAATTTTTGTGACCTGTTTTATATTACTGCAATTATTTATACTGCTATTTATTTAAGTTACTGTTTAACTTAAGGAAATTTTTCATCATATTTTGTATTCATATTTTTCTATGTAAATTTTTTTCTATATTCTAATAGTTGGACTACATCTACAAGGATAAATTTCTGCCATCTCCAACCATTGTTAAAAATGTACTTTCTCATAGAATTCTGCTCAGCATAAGAATTGCTAAGGTGTACTCTTTACATTGCAACTTAATTATGCTTTTTGGCTTTAGCCTAGCTTAGTAATCAGTTGAGGAAAAGATCTTTTGAAACAGAGTCCTTTCTTAAATTAGAAATGGCCTGATTTTTAACCAGATAATGTAGTTATAGACCTAAGTTATGTCTTATTTCATAATAATGAAGCCATCATGTGCTATTCCACTGTTTCAGGCTCTTTAGCTTCTCCTCTGCTCATTGGCTTCAGACTTCCTACAGTGTATCGTTTCCCTCTTTGGCACTTCTAGTTCACAGTCTTAAACCACTATCACTTTGCCCTACTGATAATAAATCCTCATGCCTTACTTTACACATAGTTTCTATGGGGTACCCTGAAAATGGCCTGTGATTCTTTTAGTAAAGAATGAGCCATGGAGATGCTATTGGAAACTTAAAGAAGCTTTTCTATATGCTTTTATATGCACAGTTACATACATGTAGTTTTTTAAATTCCATATAATTGTTTTCTGTTTACACATCATTAGGGTTTTTTGAGTATTTTCTTCCATGTCATTTTAAGCTGGTTGATATTCTACAAGTTACCTTTGGATGTTTCTTTAGTTAAAACTGAAGTAAAATAAAACTCCAAAATTTTAGTACAGTTGACTCATGAACAGCCTGGGTTTGAATTGCATAGGTCCACTTACACATGGATTTTTTTCCAGTAATACCTGTACTGTGCTGTGTTTAGTCACTCGGTTGTGTCTTGACTCTGTGTGACCACACAGACTGCCAGGCTCTTCTGTCCATGAGATTCTCTGGGCAAGAATATTGGGAGTGCATTGCCACGCCCTCCTCAGTAATACCTGTAGTACTACGTAATGCATGGATGCAGAACCTTGGATAGCGAAAGCCAATTCTAACGTTGTACCCAGATTTTAGACTTTGAGGAGGGTCAGTGCCCCTAACTGCTGCATTGTTCAAGGATCAACTATATCATTAATTTAGTGTAAAAAAATTTTTTTTTCATTTCAGTAGATTTCTTAGTATACTTAATAAATATAAAAACTAAGTTTTTGTATTTTGTGTCCCTTAAGCAGGCTGTTAGCTTTTCACTTTTAAATGTTACTTGATTACTAGCAATAGAATTAGATTGAAATTGGTTGTTTCCCTTTTTATGAAAAAGTTAGATACGTTTATTTTTAAAATTGACACCATACGTGAAAAGAATATATAAAGGAAAAACTAAAACTCCACTGTTTCTCTCCTCTTCATGCTCTCCTTATAGTCTCTCTCCCTAAATGAAGGCCCTGTTGATAGTCTAATGTGTCTAATCCAGACATTTTCTATGCCTATACATAATATTGCTACTCTTTTTTTACCCTATGACACAAATGAAGTTCAGTTTTTTTTTGTTTTATTTTTTTGGAAACAGTTTTTTAAGGTGTGAGTTTTATAGTTGATTTAAGACTGTGAGTTAAGACTGCAATTAGAAAGTCAGAATGTCTTGGTTTTAAAATGTGTTTATGTATTTCTAAGTTTATTCTAAAGAGGCTAATAAGACTTCTGCGTTTTGTTTGTTTAAAGGCGAGTTTCTTCCCTAATGTGGGAAGTTCGATATATAGAGCATAATACACGAACATTTAATGAGCCTGGAAGTCCTATTGTGAAATCTGCTAAATTTGTGACTGATCTTCTTCTACATTTTATAAAGTGAGTTATTTTTTCATACTTAATTATATTACTGTAATAATTAATGGTGGTATTTTAAAATGTAAAATGTCAAAACAGAATACAATCATTTTTTATTATACATCTTGTCATACTACACAAATATGTGCTGTGATACAACCACAGGTCCTCTCAAAATAGGAAGCATATGTAAGTTCATTGGCTGATAATAATTATGAAATCATAGAGATTGTATTACAGTTGTGTTCTGATTTACATAAGAAGACATGGATGTCTCTCTAAATCCAATGTTAGATAATAATAGCAAGCTTTTATTGAACATGCAATGTTTAGCTAAATAAGCTCTTCTAAGTCAAATAAAAATCTAACAGGTGGGAGAGGTCATTATCTGGAATTTACAATTAAGAAAATTAAATCTTTTAGAGGTTAACTTGTTTGATTTTCACAGTAAATGAGTGTCTGCCATTTTATTTGAGAACCTTTCACCTTAATATTGTATTATCCCTGTCAGATTGATGAAAAAGTATTCAAATAGGTCAGCAGGAAACTGAACTTAACATTCAATCTTTTTTTCTTCAAAGTGAAGTTTATTTCCTCATTAATTAATCCCATACCAAGAGTGATAGCTATACTTCTTACGACAGTAGGGTTTTTATTTCCTTGTCTTACGGATTTTATGTATTCGTAGAATGAGTTGAGTCTTCTAAATTGAAGCTGGAGGAATGGATCATACGTTTTGTATAAAATACAGCTCTGAATTCATATTAAGGTTATTTATATTTGATAATTTTTTCTCATTAATAGAATAGGATATTTTATAACTTAAGTTTCAATACTCTCCTATCAGCTTCCATTTTTATATAAAGGGATTATTGAGGCTTTTTATTTAAACATCTTCAGCTTCATTCTCATTACTCAGCTTAATCGTAGGGTCCCTTTTCTTGGTGTTAGGTGGGTTTGTTTTTGTTTGTTTTGCTAAGGAATGTAGGTAATTCCAATATGAAAAACTGCCAAAGAAAATTAACACGGTAAGCTTAATGCCCTTCCTCTACCTTATTCTCTAAGGAAATGCTTTGCCTTTCAAGTAGTTCCAGGGCTGCTGTTGCTAGGCCTTTGCTGATTTGCAGTAAAATTGATAATCAACATAATAAAGATTTAGTTATCCTCAGAAAACTGTTTATATAACTTGGTTATAAAGTTTATAATATCTTAACTAAAATTTTTAATTTTGTGTTTTATTGTGTATGTTATGACCATCTTTTTTCCAAAGAAATAGGGATCAGTAGAATCACATGATAAATTGATATTTTAGCAAATTAATCACATCTGGAATAGGCTTTGAAATTGTATTTCTTTCAAATAGTTATTTAGAATTGCCTCATGAAAATAGATTAAAATAATAGTGCTTTTATGTTGTATATTATCTAAAAGTGGTTTTAGATATATACAGTTTTTTAATGGTATATAATTGTTAAAAACCACTTTCAGCTGGCAGTACATTTCAAGATGTTTTGTATGTCTTGAAATTTTGGTAACGACTTTTTAATTGAGTTATTTGGCCAAATTTCAAGTAATAGATACATACAAAGTGCTGTAATAGATACTTGGAGATAGAAAGAAATGCATAATTACCCTCAATACAGCTTTATAGGGTAGATAAATAAAGTAAAAAGAGTTTGTGTGAACGTTTGGATGAAGGATAGGGTCACTTCTGGCTGTGAGAGTGGGATTTCAGGCACAGGGAGAAGTGTGTTGAGACGTATGGACAAGGCAGATAGCGATTCAGAAGTCAGATGAAAGCAAAGCACTTCCAGGGGTGGGGAATGCCATGAGGGAGAGAAGTAAGGATTTGTTAAGGGAACTGAGTGAATTGAAATCAGGTGAACTAGAGAGTACATGAACAGAAGTAATAGTGGTAGAAGTGCTAAGCTTAAGTTTGGACCGTATCACAGAGGATACTTAAAATAGGAGCATAGGGAGCAAGAGGCTATTGAAAATATTTGTGCATGAGAACAGATGAGGCATGCTGTGCCTTAAAAATACTGATTTGACTGCAGTGTCTAATGTTAACTGATGGGGAAGAGACAGAAAGCGAAGGACTATTGAAATTATTTTAACATGAGAATAACATGATGCAAATTGCCTTAAAAAATACTAATTTGACTGCAGATTGACGTCTATAGCTGACTAAGTAAGAAGTGATGGGAACTTAATTTATCGAAGTGAGAAGCAGGCAGATGTCGAGAGATTTTGAAGGTGGAACCACAGAACTTGACCAGTGATTAGGTATATAAGGAGGAGGCAAAGGAAGAGATAGGATAAACCATTCATGACTGTGTGAATGAAAAAAAGTTGAAAAGGGAGAGTGGGAAATGACAATTGGGTTTAGACATGGGAATTTTAGATGGGTGGTAGGAATCACCTGAAGAGTCAAACCAGGTTATAGGAATTTGGAGTTCATTAACACAGAAAAACTGCAGGTATATAGGATGATCTGGGCAAAAGGTATAGACGATAGCTAAGGACAAAATTTTAGGGAATGCCTACACTTAAGAATAAAAGGAAGAAGGAATAGAAGACAGGAGGTAAACTAGCTATCTCTTGTAGACTGAAGAAGGAGGGAAGGCGTTCTAGGCACAGCAGTGACCTGAGCAATACCTGAGATGGAAATTGGGCTTGGTATAATGAAATGGGCCAGGGTGGAGGCTTCACGTGGAGGGGAGGGGCAGTGGCAGATGTATACATCCGTTTTTGGAGTTAACTGATGAAGAAAGTCTTCAGCTCAAAAGTTTTATCTTAAAATCTGGTTTTAGTAACAGGTTTAAAGGACAAAAATCTAGTGACTCCAATCTTGTATACTAACATTTCCTTGTTATTTAGGGATCAGACTTGTTATAACATAATTCCACTCTACAATTCAATGAAGAAGAAAGTTTTGTCTGACTCTGAGGTATTTAATATTTCTTATGATTACTACATTGGTTGTGTCCTATATAGAAAAAGAAATTTACACATAGTAGTTTTCAGACAACTGCTATTATGAAATCTTTTTTTTGCCTAATGCTATCAGTTAACTTTAAAAAAAAATGAGAATTGTTTCAGTTAAAATTGTTTTAAACAGTGGGTGGAGGGAGACTTTTTTAATGAGTCAGTTAAGTGGACAGAGGAGCCTGGTGGGCTAGAGTCCATGGGGTCGCAAAGAGTCGGACACGACTGAGTGGCTTCACCTTCACCTAAGTGTTAGAGTATTATATATACTATGGGTTTTCCAAAATGTAAAGGAGATAATTGGAATTAAAAGACTGTAGAATATAGTGGAACCTTGAATATTTTATTAATCCAATAATTCTTGCTTCAAAGGAAGAAGAGAAAGAAGATGCTGATGTGCCAGGAACTTCTACCCGGAAAAGGAAGGTAATGAATTTTTGTTTTAACAAAGTACTTTATATGAATTAAAATGTATTGAGCAATTTTTTACTTTTAGTAGTTTCAAAGATAAAGTATTACTTCCAAATCAGCTTCCATCACAGAAATGCATGGTTTTCAGAACTAGATGAGTGATGCTTTCTTTTATCTGAATTACTCTATTATTACCTAGTTATCCAAGATTAAAAATGAAAATTGTATTATATGTTATTTTATTGATATATTGGAATATTTAATTTAGGACCATCAGCCTAGAAGAAGATTACGTAACAGAGCACAATCTTATGATATTCAAGCATGGAAGAAACAGTGTCAAGAATTGTTAAATCTCATATTTCAATGTGAAGATTCTGAGCCTTTCCGCCAGCCAGTAGATCTTCTTGAATATCCAGTAAGTATTTTTGAAAATACTTGCCACTTTGATTTTTGTGTATATATATGTATCTTAAACATGACAGTTTACTATTTATTTTTATGATTATAGTTTATTTATTTTTTATTTGAAACATGTTCCCATTATCCATCTGATTATGTAGAGCATCTAAATTGAACAGTGTGGTAAAAAAGAAGTAACCCTGGACTAAGACTCCAAAGAATTGAGTTATTGTCCCAGCGCTGCCTCTTACCAATTCTACAGTTTTGAGCAAGTTACTTAGTTTTTATATCTGGTATATTTTTACCATTTCCTTTTCCATTCTAATTTTATGGATTTATTATGGAAATTATCTAGGAAACAAGAATAATACTTATTAATAATTATTATTATAATATCTAAGGTTAATATAAATCTCTAAATCATTATTACAGTTACATAATTACAGTTACATAATTACAGTTACATAATTATTACATAATTACATAATGTAATTATTACATAATTACAGTTATAGAAATGGAATATTACTACTTATTATTAAACATTAAAATAGATTTTAAACTGAAACACTGTATGTAAATGTAAGGTGGTGTTATTGTATATGTAGGTTATGCCAATTTATGGAATTCATGGTAAAAAGTTTGAGTAAACATGTTATAAGTTTATTTTTTATTGCAATCTTAGCAATCTAAATTTAATTTTGAGTGATTTTTGTATTCTTTGTTTCAGTTATTAAAGATTGTATGGTTCAGATGACATTCATGGTTTCAAATGAAAATTAAAATTTTTATAAGAGATCATGACCTGGTTGTGGTATCTGTTGTAGCTTTATAATCTGTTTTGTTATGCATGTATTCTAATTTGCAATGGTGAAAATAGAGAAATTTCATCAATAGATACCATAAAATGACTTTTTTTTTGCCATTTAAAAATCAAGAAACATGTAATCTTAAATATAGAAGATAAATCTTTAATTCCAACAGTGTGATAAATTAGGCTAATTCAAACCCTACCATCTGAAAACCTTTAGAAGAAGTAAGCTAGTGCTGCAGGGCTCTGGTTTTCATGTCTTTGTGTTTGGAAACTGTGGGTCTCCCTTTGTTTCTTGCAAGCCCAAGTATTGTTTCATAATCTTTAAGCCCAGGTATCCTCACTGAAAAATTCTGCCAGATGTTTAAAGAATTAACACAAATTCTACACACTCTCTTCTTCAAGATAGGGAATGCTTCTATACTTATTTTATGAAGCTAATTATTATCCTGGTGTCAAAAACAGACAAAAACTGTACTAAAGAAGAAAATGCAAAAATTCCTAATAAAATATCAGCAAACAGAATTCACCAGTATATAAAAATGATTTTGTACCCTAAGTGGGTTTTTTCCCCAGGGATATAAGGCTGTTTCAGTATTTAAAAATCAATCATTGTAATTAATTACTAAGGAAAAAATGACATCATATCAGTGCAGAAAAGGCATTTGACAAAATTCAGAACGCATTTCTTTTAAGAATGTACACGTTGGGGTATGGTATGCTATAATTGTTGTGGCCATGGGAGGAAATGAGAATGAGTCTTGGAAGGAAGAAATTTATTATATTGCTTGTCCCAGAGAGGGTTTAACCAGATGCCACCTAAGGCTCCAGGGCAAGCACAAGGTTTTAGTCTGGTTGCAGAAGATACGAGGAAAGGAAAATCTTAGGCCAGAGCATTCCATGAGAGGCAAGGCTGGGCCTAGTCATTAGCCTAAGATGGGCTGGTTTGAATTACTCCAGGGGACTTCGGGGTAGGACGGTGGTCTCTAGTTGTCTTAATATTAATTCCTGACCTGGGATGATTCAGGGCAGAGGAAATGCTGGTTGGTGTGTGGTTGCTTAAGGACATGGTTAGTTTGCATATGAAAGATATATTCCTAGCACAACCCTTTGCTATTTCTAAGAATTGCCTAGTCCTTGGAAAGAGGCAGTCTCTCCTTAGGGCTGTATGGCCCTCCCAAGTGTCAAAAGAGTATCAAGAATACAGAAAGTAAGATAATTAGTATAGTTGGCCCTATGATGAATGGATATCAACTAGACCTACATAATGTAAGAAAACAACACCAGTAATGATAAAAACAAACTCTAAAGAAAACTAGGAATAAAAGGGAACTTCCATAACTTGATAAAGAACATCTGTTAAAAAACCTACAGCTAACCTCATGCTTAAACATGAAAAACTGAATGCTTTTCCCCCTAAGGTTGTGAGTGACGCAAAAATATCTACTGTTATTCTCACCACCGCTATTTAACATAGTACTGCAAATTGTAGCCAGTGCAGTAAGAGAAGAAATGAAAAGAAAAGGCATTGCAGATTGTAAAGAAAGAAAGAAAACTGTTCCTGTTGGTAAAAGGCAATTTTACTGTTTGCTTTATGATCAAACATACTTGATCATAATTTAAACTAGATGGGGTAGAGTCAAGTTACTATATTCCAAAAAATACAATTACATATTCTGGGGCTATGGAAAAGGTATAGTATTATTTATTCCTCTTAAAAAGTAGCATGTTTAGATCCTTTTATACTAGTCTGTTGCTTTTTTCTGATTTCATTTGTCTATTTCTATTACTTCTAATTTGTTGCTTTATTTTATACACGGTTGAGTAGGGGAGATTGAGTGATTGCACTTTCCTCCATAAAATGAAGTTTAAAGACTGTGACAGATGTTTTCATTCATAATTCTTGATTTGCGCAAAGTTCCCAATTGTACTATTGTATTACTGAAGTTGAAGTTACTAGAACTAAGCCCTTCACATTAATGTGATGTTATATTTTCGTTGTTTTTATGTCAGTTTTAAAGATACAATTATGTTTCAGTGAATAAGCAGCCTTACGCGTTTATGTGTAGCATAAAGTTTTGGGTTTTTTACATCAAACTTATAGTTTTAGAATTGAGTTTTTCAATATTGTTTTAATCTCCTTTTCCCAACAAAACTCCATGCTATACCTCTTTCTGAAGGCAAAAAAAAAAGAAAGCAGAATTTATAAGTTCTTGAATGAGAGAAATCCTGTGGTGCTAATGGACATGAAAAATAAAAAATGATTTGGGAAAAAAGGAACCTTGAAAAGGGAAACAAGAAATGATTATTAATAGTTCTAGTAGTTGCAGTCATCACAGAAATTGTATATGACTCTTTTATGAGAAATAATGCATCATCATTACTATTAATATGACCTGTTTTCCTTCTCTTAGGACTACAGAGACATCATTGACACTCCAATGGATTTTGCTACCGTTAGAGAGACTTTAGAAGCTGGGAATTATGAGTCACCAATGGAGTTATGTAAAGATGTCAGACTTATTTTCAGTAATTCCAAAGCATATACACCAAGCAAAAGATCAAGGGTATATAATTTAATTGCTTTTTTTTCTGTCTAAATTAAATGAAATTAGTAGAAAAGTATTTTAAGTAACTAGATGCTATATTTAATTAAAATTTAGAGCCGAATTGACAAACTATTAGGTTCTTAACCTAGTGGAAAGAAGAATTCACATCTTTCTATTTTATTCCTTCTGTGAAAAACACTGATGTCATTTAATGTTTAGGAATGTTACTTGTCTTGAAGATGGTATAGTTGAATAGATACCATGTATGTACTGTCCTGATACATGTTAGAGGGTCCCTGTGCTTAACTTTTTCAGCTATGTTCTGCTTTACTGGAAAGGAGCATTTTTTCCATTTAATGCTCTTATAATTCAAAAAAAAAATGAGTAAAACTATAAATATCATTAACCTTTTTTTAGCCAAGTACAAAAATAATTTGTCATAATGCTAAATAAAAAAATAATTGTAATAATGCTTCAGTTTTAGTGTTTGTCAAAAGAGATTGAGAAAAAGTAGCATTTTAAATTCTAAAAGATTTTTGCTAGAAAAATATTTTAATTTATATGTTAATATTTTCTGAACAGCCATTTTCTTTGCAGAACATTTGAACAGTTTTTTTTCTTTCCAGATTTACAGCATGAGTTTGCGCCTATCTGCTTTTTTTGAAGAACACATTAGTTCAGTTTTATCGGATTATAAATCTGCCCTTCGTTTTCATAAAAGAAATACAATAACAAAAAGGAGAAGGAAAAGAAATAGAAGCAGCTCTGTTTCCAGTAGTGCCGCATCAAGGTATTTGATTTCTTTTAAATATGAGCAACTGATCTATATAACTTTGTCATCTAAGTAGAACTTAGTGTTTTTTAATACTTCCTTTACTATTCCCTATATTGCAGAATGATATATTTGACATGCAAGTTCCTATGATGTGGAGGATTTTTAATCTTTTAACTAAAGCTATACTAGTGTAAGTGCTTAAATTCAAACTGCTAAATCTGTACAGTTAAACAGCATTTTTAGGATAGTGATGGCACCATGCTTTCTGTCATATAACTATAGCATTTACAACAATCCTTCACTAAATATTCACTTTTCAAAGGCTCACAACCATATGAAATCCACTACAAATCTCATATTTTAACATATTTCATAACAGTACAAATATTGAATCCAGCAGTATTATAAAACTATTTTATTCATCCCCATAGAATTATAAGAATGACTAATGATACTATTTTATTTACAGCCCTGAAAGGAAAAAGAGGATCTTAAAACCCCAGCTGAAGTCAGATATTACTACCTCTCCATTCTCTGCACCTACACGGTCAATACCACCAAGGCACAATACTGCTCAGATAAATGGTAAAACGGAATCCATTTCTGTAGTTCGAACCAGAAGCAATCGAGTGGTGGTAGATCCAGTTACCACTGAGCAACCATCTACTTCTTCAGCAGCAAAGACTTTTATTTCAAAAGCTAACACATCTGCAGTGCCGGGGAAAACAAGTAAGAATCAGCTACAGTTTCTAAACTGAAGTGTATATATGTAATGCATTTTTTAATCTAAGTACTTACTTCGCCAAATGGGATATATTAGATTTAGTAAATTCCAGCAGACACTGGATTTTTACTTTTCTTTATCATTAGTTTTCCTTTTCTTTATCATTTTTGCACTTTTTAAAAAATTTTGTTTTATTGATAAAGATACTGAGGTTTAGGAGTGTCAGTATAAGATGATGCTTAAAATGGTGGGAAAAATGGCCTAAATTTAAAAACTGCCTAAATTTAAATCCTGGAAGCCAGACTTGATAGCAGTTTGCCAGCACTTGGCCTTGATAATCTTCTGGTGACTGGACAGCTTCTGAAAGCACTGAAATTATTATGTATGCCTTTTCCCTTTTTGAAAGTAGATTTCTTACAGAAGGTTAAGCATCCTCCAGGTTTTGTCTTATTGGCTAATTCACACAATTCACATTAGATGTAATCTCAACCTTCTTGCTTGTTTGAAGGTTAAATAATTTAACTCTTAGCTTGTAATCTCCTGTATGTGTGTTTTAGTTCTAGAGAATTCTGTGAAACATTCCAAAACCTTGAATACTCTTTCAAGTCCTGGTCAGTCCAATTTTAGTCATGGCACTAGGAATAATTCTACAAAAGAAAATATGGAAAAGGAAAAGCCAGCCAAACGTAAAATGAAATCATCTGTGCTCTCAAAGACACCCCCTCTCTCAAAGTCATCACCTGTCATTGAGCAAGGTACCGTAGACTTACAAATGATGATTCTATTGGAGATAACACTTACATTCATTTTTTAGGTTGCTCATTTAAAAGTCACATATTCTGTATCAGTTGATAAATTTACTGAGACATCTTTTGATTTGTACCAAAGGCAAACGGTAAAAGCCATGAAAAACTTTCTGTATGAAAAATAAAATCATATTCTAAAATCAGAGGCTTTTAATGATACAGATTTAGTAGTTTTTAACTTCATTATTACAGAACCCAAAAAAGTATCTCCAAGAAGTTTAAATAAGTTGAATTTAGTTAACCCAGTATAGCATTTAAAAAATTTTTTTTTGAGTTTTTTTATATCACAAAATTCAACATATTGATCTTTAAATAATCCATATTCTTAAATCTTAAATTCTTCAGATTCTTTTGTCTGCAGATTTTCATTGTAAAGCCTTTATGTTTGAAGGATAGAGAAAGTAACTGATAGAATACACCCTATAACATGTTAAAACAATTATGTCTTCTTGGTAGCAGACAGCTCAAGGATATGCAATTTTTGTCATGACTTCCAGAGTATGTCTAGACCATTTCCTTTTCAGTATTCCCCCAAGAAACCTCTCACAATTTAATTTTTGTACTGAAATGACCCCATTTTGATTAATGATATTGGGATCCACCCACCTAAATAAGCTTAAAATCAGTGAGTCATCCTAGCCTTCTCTTTAGCAACCAAATATGCTTGTTTCTTCCTGCCTCCTTCACATCTCTGAAGTCTGTTTCCTCTGTCCCATTTTCACATCCACCGATTGTCCTGCGCTCATAACTGCTGTCCCTGCCTCAGTTCTCAGCTCTTCCTCAGTCCATCTTCCATGTTTCAGTGACCTTTCTCATCGTGTGCACAAGACACACACACACAGAATTAAGATCTTTCCCTTCCTTCAAATCACACATGGAATCAGAATTTAATGTTGTTTATGTCAAGCAGTGAAGAGTTGTATAACAATGCTGCCTAACATTCTGGCTGTCCTTACTTTTCTTTCTCCCTTTTCTGTTCCAGCCATCCTAAACCACTTGAAAGTCTCTAAATATTCTTGTCATTTCTTCCTTTTTTGAAATTTTTTTTCCCTACCTGTTGTTTCCTATTCATTGCCTTTGTGGCCCTTATAATATTGATAGAGTTATTCTTTTTTACATTGTCTATCTCCAGAAGAATCTAAACTCATGTTTGCTCATATTATAATTACCTGTACTTAGTATATAGTAGATAGTGTTTAAATAAATCAGCAAATGACTTTATATGTGAGTGTTTTACAGTTTTACATTAGCTTCCTTTCTGGACTGAATTCAGAGTTTTGAATGTTATATTGGCCTTGCTTCTGTTAGTCTTGAATTCTGGAGAAATCAAATGTATAAGAGAATTGGGTCTAGCATTACGATAGGGGAGGTTCAGTAGCCAATTCACTCGATAGGTTTTGGGTATTACGTATGCCAGTACAGTACAGAAATATGATAAGCTATTACATAACTCATTAATGATGACTTACCACATACATATTGGCACTTGAATTAACTATTAGAAACGAGCAGTGCTCTACAGTTGAAATACAACACAAGCCACCTGTGTTCTTGTAACCACATACAGCAACAGCAAACAGGTGGAATTACCGGGTAGCAGTGTATTTTATTTACTCCATTGTATCCAGAATATCATTTCAGTGTGTGATCAGTATTTCAAAATGTATACTACCTCAATATTCAAATTTAATTAAAAATTCAGTTCCCCAATTGCAGTTACATTTCAAGTGCTCAGTAGCCACATGGTTAGTGGTAATACTATCATAGGATAGTACAGGTCCAAATGAATGATTTCAAAAGGTTTTTAGCTCTTGAATTCCTTTTTAAAAGAACTGCATTGATTCTTAACCTTTTTAGGTTTTGTAAAGTTTGAAGACCTTGTAGTTTTTTTCCCCAAAAAATGCACATAGTCATATACACAGAAAATTTGGGCCAATTCAAGGGCTTCCCTGGTAGCTCAGATGGTAAAGAATCTACCTGCAAGGCAGGAGAGCTGGGTTCGATTCCTGGGTCAGAAAGATCCCCTGAAGAAGGGAATGGCAACCCACTCCAGTATTCTTGCCTGGAGAATCTTATGGACAGAGGAGCCTGGTGGGCTACAGTCCATAGAGTCACAAAGAGTCAGACACGAATGAGCGACTAACATACACACACACCTACATACTACACCCCATCCCACCCGCTTACCTCCTGGAGTCCTTGAAGCCACTCTGTAGAACTTTTGTAGGACATATTAACTGGGTATTTATTTGACATTGGTCCTATGTAAAACAAATGGAAGGATAGCACAGAACCTAAGAGTCCTCAGGCAAATTAAGGGTATTAGTTAGAAAATACCTGACTACTTTATGCACACACACATTTCTCCCATTCACCACTCCCCCTGTTATGCAAAACCACTAATCTGAAGAAAAGTTATTAGTACTGTGGGGTCAGGGTTTGGGGACATTGCCTTCTTCCCCTGCTCTTAGTTCAGAGACTCCTCCTCTGAGACAGTTATTTCTTGAAATTTACAAAGCACTCTACGATTGAAGCCCCGGACAAAAAATGAAGAAGCTTTCTTTTTAATGACACAAACTGTAGAATTTTGGAAGAAAAAAAGTGGTAGTGCATGTTTGTCATCTTTTTCTTCATCTCAAAGGGTAATAAGCATTTTTTTTTTTTTAACCATAGAAAGGCAGTTCATGATTTGCAGTTCCTACAAATCTAGAATTTGATCTTTGGATTTTTTTTTTTTTAAATAAAGCATAATAGCCTTTATTACAGGGTTTGTTATAATGGGATTTTAATCCTGATGATAGTGACACACACAGTGGATTTGATTGATACATGCAACTAGTATTGCTTTTGATGATAAATCAATCATTTCCCATTCAGTAATATAAGGAGATAGGACTGTTCCAAAAACAGCTTATGAAGAAAACTGCCATTTAGTTGTTTTTCTTAACCCTCTTTTAAAAATTCTGTGAGCAAGAGTAACTTATTTCTACTCTTGTAAAAAGGATAGATGTATCAAAGCTATAGTAGTGTCTATGGAGAACAACTGGTATAAATTATTCCAGTAATGTATTCTCAAACCTTTAGCATAGGAGTTAGTAGAAGAGGAAATCTTTTTTTACTTCTGAGGAATGTAAAGAAATATTTAGACTATAAATTCTTCTCTGATATCAGAGAGGTCATGGTCATCACATCCAGTCTAGGGTTAAATAAGCATTAGAATCATTCCAGTTTTGATAGTCCCTTTTACCACTTTCATCTGTAGTAGCAAAAATGATTAGAGGAAAGTTAGAGGGGATGATAACGCTTATTTATTCAGATTACAAAACTTAAAGGTCATAGATTTCATGCTAAGATTATTTTCCATGATTGAGCTACTTGATAGTAGGAATATAGGAAGGTCCTGTTAATGAACTAAACCCTAAAATGCTTTGTTATGGTGAAGTTCCATATGAGTAAACAGGTTACTTTCTATAATGAAAACAATGCTCATACACTAGAATGTGTAGTAAAGATAGTAGGAGTAAGAAACTTGGCCAATTCTAGCTTTATCATAATTTGCAGTGTTAACTTAGGTAATTTATTTGCTGATTTTCATTTCTCTCTTGTCAAGTCATCAGTGACTTCATTAAGGATGTGTCTCCTCTGTGAGTTTTAAATAGAAGTTCAATAATATCATTAAGCTATTAGCTTTTCGTCAGTTCTTTTTCTCAAACTAGTAAAAAAAAAAATGAGGATTCTATCATTATGTGTAAGTATAGCAGTGGACTTACTGACTAGTGTGAGGGTCAGAGAAGAAGCAATTTCATATGTTAAGTGCACTGTTGTTCCCTTTCAGCTGACTGTAGAAACAATGCTCTTGTACCTGGAAGCATTCAAGTCAACGGCCATGGAGGGCAGCCGGCTAAGCTTGTGAAGAGGGGGCCTGGGAGGAAACCTAAGGTGGAAGTTAATAACAGCAGCGGTGAAGTGACGCACAAGAAGAGGGGCCGGAAGCCCAAAAAGCTCCAGTACACAAAGCCTGAAGATTCGGAGCAAAATAGCGTGCATCCCATCAGAGATGAAGTAGTTCCTTCCTCAACCTGCAGTTTTCTTTCTGAAACTAATATTGTAAAGGAGGATTTGTTACAGAAAAAGAGTCGCGGAGGCAGAAAACCCAAAAGGAAGATGAAGACACAGAAGCTAGACTCAGATCTCATAGTTCCTACAGGTGTTAAAATGCTAAGGAGAAGTAACCGGAAAAAGACAGATGATCCCATGGATGAGGAAGAGGAATTTGAGGAACTTAAAGGCTCTGAACCTCACATGAGAACTAGAAATCAAGGTCGAAGGACAGCCTTCTATAACGAGGATGACTCTGAAGAGGAGCAAAGGCAGCTGTTGTTTGAAGACACTTCTTTGACTTTCGGAACCTCTAGTAGAGGACGAGTCCGAAAGTTGACGGAAAAAGCAAAAGCTAATTTAATTGGGTGGTAACTTGCACCAAAATATTTTACTTCAAAGTCTGTAAAGCAGGTACAGTTAAGGAGTATGTAGAACTAAGGCTTCTGCTTCCTTGCTGCTATGACGGATATGGGAATGTTATGATTTGATTTGCAAAAAAAAACAAACAAACTTACAAGACACTTCACTTCTTTAAATGAATATATATATATAAATATATACATATATATTTTAAATGTTTGCTATTTATTGCCCTTAGATAGGTTATGCATTTCAACATTCATTTCATTTACTGTTCAAAGCAAAAGAAATTGAGGCTCTATAATGAACTCCCAATTTTTTCTGGAAAAGACATTCTGCTACACTCTTAAGGAGCGTATAATATTCCTTAGTGACAGAGCATTTTATGTTAAAATGAATTATTTTTGACCAAGCCAGGTACATTTCTGTTTATACAGAAGTCTTGCCCCTAGGAGGACAGGTGTTAACCAGAGTAGCAGTGAATTAAGAATTGTGTTTCCTCTAAAGATAAATTTAAAATTCCCACCATTTGATACCCTGAAAAGTTTAATTTTAATTATAGAATGTTCATCTACAGAGAATCGAGAGGAGGCTTTTGCTGTATTCCATTTCTGCCAAACTTAAGAGAAAAATGTACTGATGAAAAGGAAACATATCCACATTGGAAAACATTTGACTGTCTAATTTTTCAGACCTTGATTCTTATGTCAATCACTCAATCTCTGTTTATTGTGCCAAAGACTGAGAATCAGTGCAGTGGAAAGCCTGTTTTTGACTGTCAGGACAGCATACACTTTTTCAATATTGGAAAGGCTATATATTATTCTAAAGAGCAAGTTATTAAAGAGTTACGCTGAGATGTATCTTTTTTTGGTACTAATAGTAGAAAATAATGCACTGGTGGGTCCTTTGACAGAGATGTTTTAGAGAAAATGTTTAAGTGGTTAAAGGATTCAAGGAAAATAACAGGAAAAAGGTATGGGATTTGATGTTTACTTGTTAATCTGGATTAATGTCATTTCTAAACTTTAGACATATCTAATAGGCTAAAATGACTTACAAAGAAATGTGTCTGTGTGTGTATGTGTATATATTGACAAATGGGTATAATTGAATATATATACAAACACATACTTATATGCTATTACCCAGGTATAAATTCTTTTATCAGGATTTTTTAGATAGTGGTAGAATAAAAATAATTTTAAAATGTCATACTTTATAGTTTAATTTTAAGGGGAAGATTGGTTATTTTCAATTATTAAAGGTTTAAAAATAGGCCAAATCACTTTTTATGCAATCATGTTTTATACAGTGGTCTCATTGCACATTGTGTTTTTTCTGCACTTTTTACGGTATCCTTCACGCTGGTATGTCAGTATACACCCTAAAGAAAAATTCCATTTAATGATTGTGCCTTGTATTCTATTATTTTTTGCATCATTAGTAAAATTAAGTTGTCTATTGTAAATGATAACTATATGACTTAGGAGAATGTATTGCTATATGTACTGCTATGGAAAAGGAAAGCAGTTATTTATTTGTTTATGGTACAGTTAGTTATTTTATACCTTAAAAACCAACATAAATACCATTTCTATTGTTTAAAGATTATTGTCCATTTTTTTAAAAGTTTAAAGAATGTAGTATTTTCTGAGGACTGGTATGGTACAAAAATGTAACCAAAATTTTCAGATACTACATTTTTAAAAAGTGAGGATGGGGAAAATATGTATCAGCATGGCCCTGGTGTAGAAGAATAAAGTCTTTAATTGAACCTTGGCAAAATACATTACATAATTATTTCTGTAATATTTCTGGTAGGGATAAATGTTAGCTGTCAGTTGATTATGTCTTGAAAAAGAATGGAAAGTCATGCATTTGGGCTTTTTAGATTGTTTGTAACTAAATTTGTACAGAAATCCTCCTGTGAAATTAAGTAAACCATTTTCCAGATCTTAACTGGATTGCTGTGATTTTGCAGTTGAAAATAATTTCAAAATTTTCAGGTTTTTTGTATATTTATTTTTTTCTAACAAATATATTTAACTATATAATTAAAGTTCAGTAGTTAAACTCTTCATAATGCAGAAATGGATGGCTTGGTTGTATAGTGAAACGAGTCTCTTGGTTACACCATTATTGAATATAATAGTGTGTATGTTTGAAATTTAAGTCATTAATTTGTTGCTTTTGAAGGCAATCTATTTGAAACATGCAATTTCCTGATGGTATCTGCATTGTATTAGAAAATAAGGCTATAAAATCCACTTTTGTAAAAAATATGTGTATAGTTTTAAGGTGTGTACAAAGAAAGGAAGAGCGTACAGTCTCAAGAGTGAAATTTACTGCCCGTAGGGTGTATTAGTTCTAACACTTGAGCAAAAAAACGAGTATTTACCATCTTACCTGCAAGAAGTAAATGTATTATTCTAAATACATTCTAAAGGCACTATATACTTACCACCTTATTTGCATATTATTAGACACTGGTTTCCTAGGCAAAAATGACTTGGATCAGCTTCTTTGTAATTGAAACACTTAAAATGTGTTAGTAATAACCAGATATATCTAGATTTTATATTTTTATAATTTGGCTACTATACACTGCAAAAGTTGAATTGAGAAATTTAAGTCATCACCATAGTCTTGTTCTGTTTGACCGCTAGAAAAATCTCTTCTTTGAGTCCGTTAACACCAGGTATATATTGTTTATAGGTCAAAGGAAATGTTGGCAGTTGTCTTAGATGAGCAATAAAAGAATACTAAGTTTATTCAAAGTTTCAGAATACAGCTTTTGGTTACATTCTTAGAAAATGTGAATCAGTTTTTGCATTTTTAAGTACCTAACCCTAATATTCTCTCCTTTGACCCCAACATTCTCGAGTTCCAGTGAAATGTTATAAAATTAGAGAATGTTGTGTATGAGCAGATTAAACAGTCTGATTACAGTCTGATAACTCTGGGCAGTAGACATACACTTTTTTTAAAAATTGTATTCTTTTCAGTCAACTATTATGGCATTGAACCATTTTCTGCATATATTCATGAACTAAAGACTTGGCCTTGTTTTCATTGTTTTTATTATTGCACAACATCACAAATTTGAAGACTATTTGTATTGTAACAAAACGATCTTCCTCTTTAAATTTATTTAGATAAATGTGCAGAGTATTTGTGAGCTTGCTTAGGTCACATCTGAGACACGAAGTTTGGTTGAATCTAGTATCACTTGGAAATGAATTATGTAATATACAGTGATCAACAAAAGATCCTTGTAGCATGTATGTTAACATTTTAAACTCTCCCTTATCTGCAATGCAGTAGATTAATCAGACATTTTAACAAAAGTATTCAAGTAACATTTTTTGCTTATAATGATAGTAGCATTATTTACATGTTTTGATATATGATTTGTAATATAAATTAGCTTCTCCAGTTTATAGTGTTTAATTCTAGCATTCCATTTTATACATGCATATATACCTCTCTCTCAGATGTCAACTGGAAGCAATTTTGACTGTTTTCTACCTAATGAAGACAAATTATTATTCTGAATGTTTTTGTTCACCTGAAATTTATTTTTGAGTAGGTTGAAAGGACCAAGATACTTGAGTGTTAAAAGGGCTTTAAGTGTCCTCCATATATGCAGGAAATACATGATTTTAAAAGTCACAAAAGGGGAAGTACTTTTATGCTCTGTGAATTATCCCATATTTAGTTTTTTTAGTTTGTTTTGAAACAGGTTGAGAAGTGGTTTAGTTAAATTTAGGTGACAATTTATTTTCTAACTAAAATTGAAAAATATACCTTTTCCTTACTTCCCTCCTTGCAGTTCCTCTCATGTCCCAAGTTTCCAAGTGATTTGAACTAAATATTAGATTTATTGAGAAGCTGTTATTGTTCTCAATTATACTGAGCTAGGCACTCCAGATGGAAAGTCATTTTGTACTGTGTACAATACCCAAGAAGAGGTCACATTGAGTCAGAAGACTGTAAGTACCACTTTTGACGCTCCAGATACTAGCCTTGTACACACTGTAATAAAACAATTAGAAAATATTATGAGCTATAAATATATATATATATATATTATTTTTAGTTTTGATAGCTCCATGTTTAAATACTTTTTTAATGCAGATAAAATCATCAGGAAATTAACCTTATATGGCACAAACCAAATACATAATAGTGGGTGGCTCTGAGTTTCTACGTTTAAGGAGCTAAGAAAATAGGTTTGAGATGATAAATAGTACGCACACCTATGATGCAGATGTACACATGCTCGTTACTTTTAAGATTGTGCTGTGTTGATAGATCACAATGAAAGGTTATAAATTGAGACAAAATACAAAGTTACATTTTTGGACCATATTAAAACTGCAAGAAGATGGGGTCTTATTTAAAGATCTTTTAGACAACTGTTAAATCCTGTCACATGATATTTAGACGTGTAGAATGTAGCTCAATTTTTGAAAAGTAACTGACCTAGAGGGTTAATGTTGAAACTGACACATTTTCAAATTAAAATGCTTATTTTGTACAGAAAACAGCGTTAAACACAAGCAGATCTGTTGTATGTAATAAGTAACAGAGTTTTAAAAAGAAATTAATTATTTAGCTTTATTGAGGTTTTTGGTTTTTCTCTCTGGAAACCTGAAGTACCATGTTATAAACGGCAGTCTCACACCAGAATAGCAGCGCCCTTTCTTTTTGTACATATTGATTGGACCTTTCTTTACTGTTAGGTGGACACTTTCTATGTTAGTTTTGAAGCATAATTCTTTGAATCCTTTTATACAAACTAGAATGTATGTGTAAGAATTCCTGTCCCTGCAATGTAGTAACTACAAACTTATTTTTAAATAAATAGAAAACTTGTTTTTCTAAGCTATTTTGTAGAGCCTCCTTTCTTTTTTTTTATTTTTATTTTGTAACACAAAAAGCACTCAGTACATAATTTCAAGAGGTGTTACATAAATGCTGTTACGTTTAGTGTTCCCAGTGCCTTATCTGCTTAGCAAAATGTTTAAATGTATTAGCTAATTAAAGGGTTGTGGGTCCCCTAATGTAATTTAATTTCCAAAAAAAACCCAAAGGTTAGGAATGTATTTGCTTTTCAATGTGACAACTATATTGATTTGCTACTATGAATAAGTTACCATACTAGGTGTAAATCTTCAGTATTCAAACTTTGCTGTGAGACATATTTCAAAGGAATAGTAAGTATTTTCTCAAAAATATGAAGTGAAATTTCTGGGAAAATTAAATGAAAGAATGATGAAAACGTTTCATTTGTTAAGCAGTTACACGAAGTGAGATTCATAAAGCTTTGGCTGTTTTTCTAGACATTTGTTCAGATCGGTATACATTTTTATTGACATCCTGAGAATCCCAATTTTAGTACAAAGAGTACAAGACTATAATAAATGACAACTCCAGTTAAGCACGAGATAATTTGTGTTTTTAGTGATCATTTCTCCTTAAGAAATTTTGTTTAAATGACTGTAGAAAACAAAATTTTAAGTTGAGGAAAGCAGATAAATGTTTCCAGGTACCTTTTCCTGAAGCATGCTGAAAAAGTTTATTTTTAGCAACCCCTTTTTACTAGTTTCTCTTGTAATAGTACCAACTGTATGTTCTAGGCTAAGCTTGTTCATTATTTGAGAACAAAAAGATGAAAAGCCAGAGCTCAAAATTTCTGTTCTTTGCAATAGAATACCTTGTATTTGTAATCTCTTTGCTTTTAACATATTTACCATATATTGATTGCTCTTTCGGGGTTTTGTTTGGTGGGAAAAATAGTGGAAAGGTTTCAATTCAGTACCTTTTTGCCTAATATATTAGGCATGTTGATAATAGAGTATTGTTGGTAACACAATTGCCATGGGAAGAACTGGGTTTGGAGTTGTGTCATTTTACCTTTTGAATTTCACTTTTCTCATCTGTAAAGTTAAAAAAAACAAACACTGGTTAGACTGTGTGCAAGGTCGAATTCAAGTCAGAGTTCACGGTTATTTCTCACGTGTATGTTGCCTTGTGTACTCAGGGCTCAATCGTGGCTTTTCTGTTTGGTCCCTAAATATGTGATTTAATGTGTAACTTTCAGGCAAATGTCTTGTGGCCATGACATGATTGTAGTAATTACGAGATCTTCTGAACCCTTAGTTTCAATGATACTGTTGTAACACACCATAAATTGTGAATTGAGTTCAAATATTTGTATACTAGTAGTAAGTACAAAAGTTTATGATTTTCCGAAGGGCTCTCTGAGGAATCTCAAAGACTGTAAAATGCATCCTGAAATTTCTATTTAAGATCCAATCTTTGGAAAGCAAAAACAAGATTTTGAGGAAATTTAATCGCTTGTGCCTGAGCATAGTGGTTGGTTTCCCATTTAATAAAAAATGAAATAAAATATTTCAATATAGAAGGCAGAACTATTTTAAGAAAACTTAGATCTTTGACAAGTGGAAACATTTTATTTTGGTCTTCATTTTAATAAAAAGGACATTGTAAAGTCAAAGCAAAGCAAATTATTCTGATGAGATATGGAAAAGCCAAGCAGATTATGTAGAAGTTAAAGAGCAACTCAGTCTGTTTTCAAGCTCTTTAAGAACATGATCATTGTAACAGAAAACCAAATTCTAGTTTGGTTTTGACAGTACTTAGCAGTAGAGGTTTTACAAGCTCTTCCCTTCTTGTGAGTAAGTGCATCAAAGCTAGGGAAATTGTCAAATTTTTAACACACTTTATTTTCTGGTTCTTTTTCTCTCTTCTTAAATGTACTTCTTTTTCACATTTTGGAGCATATAGATGCTTCAGGACAAAGCTCTTTGTCCTAGGAAAACTCATTCCATTATTCTGGTACTCAGTTGTATTTTTCTGTCACTATTTGTTCTTGGTCAGCTACCAATATTAATTATAAATTTTAACCAAAATAACTTTGATTTCAGAGAAAATTGAAAGTAACTTGAAAACTGTCATATGTAAGCCTTTTTTTTAAGAGTCCAAAGCTCACGAATACAGATAATTTTGAAATCTTAAAATTTGAAAAATAAACATGTCCGTTACATATATGACCGAAAGATAGCCCCTCCATAGTACGTAAATACAAGCAGATATATATGAACTTAAAACTATGCGTGGCAATATTTCGGTATTGAATCTTACAATTAGGTGCTCAGTGATTACAAATCATTGCAAGTAGGTACCCAATGATTATCCATTGATTTAGTTTAACATTAGTCCAAAGTTTTAGGTTACCTGAAGATCTTGAAGATTATGTTCAAGTTGACATACCACAGAACATAACTGATGTTATAAAAACATCTGTTGGAATTATGATTCAATTTACTTGAACATGTATTTTACGTTTTTAGCTCTTCCAGATATTATGTAAGAGTAATGCTAACTTACCTAGTCAGTAAACCAGCGTAAGAAATTTAGGGGCTTCAGATTAACATGTCTCTTCTTGAGACAGCAGACTGAGTTCTCACTTAGAAAAAGTACTCTTGCATTATACTCCATATAAGTTTAATTGGTCCAACATTTGCCTTGTTTTTAAATTTTATTTATGTATTCCTGGCTGTCCTGGGTCTTCATTGCTGTGTGTGCTTTTCTTTCATGGCGAACAGGGGCTGCTCTCCAGGTGCGGTGTGCAGGCTTCTCGTTGCGGTGCTTCTCTCGTGGCGGAGCACGGGCTCCCGGGTGCCCAGGCTTCTGTAGTTCGGGCTCCCACGCTTTAGCGTGCAGGCTCACTAGTAATCGTGGCACACGGGCTTAGCTGCTCCACGACATGTGGGATCTTTCTGGATCAGGGGTCGAACCTGTGTCTCCTGCATTGGCAGGCAGACTCTACCACTGAGCCACCAGGGAAACCCAAGATTTGTCTTAATTATATGAATTGAAATTCTTAAAATACTTGTGTTTCTTGCTTCTGTAAGATTGTTTTTAATGTCTTACTTAAAAGTAATAGAAATTTACCCAAGATTTGTCTTAATTATATGAATTGAAATTCTTAAAATACTTGTGTTTCTTGCTTCTGTAAGATTGTTTTTAATGTCTTACTTAAAAGTAATAGAAATTTAGTTTCTCTATTTTCTGTGAATTTGGGAAATAGTTTATAAATGAGTGAAATCGTATGGTAGTTTGAGCATTCTTTGGCATTGCCTTTCTTTGGGATTGGAATGAAAACACCTTTTCCAGTCCTGTGGCCACTGCTGAGTTTTCCAAATTTGCTAGCATAGTGAGTGCAGTACTTCCACAGCATCATCTTTTGGGATTTTAATAGCATCATCATTTAGGATTTAAATAACTCAGCTGGAATTCCATCATCACTAGCTTTGTTCATAAGAATGCTTCCTAAGGCCCACTTGACTTCACATTCCAGGATGTCTGGCTCTAGGTGAGTGACTGCACCTTCATGGTTATCCCAGTCATTAAGACCTTTCTTGTGCCTGTTCTGTGTATTCTTGCCATCTTTCTTCAATCTCTTCTACTTCTATTAGGTCCTTGCTACTTCTGTCCCTTATTGAGCCCATCTTTGCATGAAACGTTCCCTTGGTATCTCCAATTTTTTTTTAAGAGATTCTAGTTTTTCCCATTCTATTGTTTTCCTCTTATTTCTTTGCACTGTTCACTTAAAAAGGCTTCTTATCTCTCCTTGCTGTTGTCTCTGAAACTCTGCATTCAGATGGGTAAATCTTCCCTTTCTCCTTTGCCTTTGGCTTCTGTTCTTTTCTCAGCTATTTGTAAGGCCTCCTCAGACAGCCACTTTGCCTTCTTGAATTTATTTTCTTGGGGATGGTTTTGGTCACCACCTCCTGTACAGTGCTACAAACCACCATCCACAGTTGTTCAGGCCCCGGGGTACCAGATCTAATCCCTTGAGTCTGTCTGTCGCCTGCACTGTGTAATTTTAAGGGGTTTGATTTAGGTCATACCTGAATGGTCTAGTGGTTTTCCCTACTTTCTTCAATTTAAGCCTGAGTTTTGTAATAAGGAGCTCGTGCTCTGAGCCACAGTCAGCTCCAGGTCTTGTTTTTGCTGACTGTATAGAGCTTCTCCATCTTCAGCTGCAAAGAAAATAACCAATCTGATTTCGGTGTTGACCGTCTGGTGATGTCCACGTGTAGATTCGTCTCTTGCATTGTTGGAAGAAGGTGCTTGCTATGACCAGTGCATTCTTTTGGCAAAACCCTGTTAGCCTTTGCCCTGCTTTATTTTGTACTGCAAAGCCACACTTGCCTGTTACTCCAGGTATCTTGACTTCCGACTTGCATTCCAGTCCCCTGTGATGAAAAGGACATCTTTTTTGGTGTTAGTTCTAGAAGGTCTTGTAGATCTTCATAGGACTGTTCAACTTCAGCTTCTTCAGTATTAGTGGCTGGGACATAGGCTGAAAAGGGCAGGAGGAGAAGCGGGCAACAGAATGAGATGGTTGGATGTCAGCATCACTGACTCAATGGACATGAGTTTGGGCAAATCCGGGAGATAGTTGTGGGGAAAATATCTAGACAACGGGACGTCAGTTAGGCTCTCCCCACTCCCTCACTCACTCTTCCCTTGTGTTCAGTAAACAATATTGCTGACCTTGCATGGTTATGCAACGGCTATAGCACTGCGCCTGTGTGCCCACTTGGCCATGGGCTACTTTTGTTCTGTCTCAGTGTATCCATACTACTTGAGGACTCCCAGCAGCTGCTGCCCGGAGAGAAGAAACACATCTGCAGTCCCCACGGCTCTTCGAGTCTTCTTCCGGCTTCCCCGGTCGTGCCTTATCTACCCCGGGTTCGGTGAACCGTGGGAGCAACAAGACAACAGTGAAGGGCAAGGAAGCAGAAGCAGCCAGGGTGGGGTCTTCATCCCTCTTCCCACAGGATTGTGGATGGATCACTGACAGTGGGGAATTGTAATAGGGAAGAACCTGTGTATTCTATTACTTGAGCATTCAATCACTTGAGCATTTAATATACAAAGGAGTTCTTGGCCAGAAAGAGTGATTGGACATTCTGGCACGTATGAGAAACTATGTTTCAGAGTGAGGTCTATCAGAAAGTTAATCAGTTCATTCCCGACTGTCAGTTGTCCCCAGGGTTCCTATGGGGAAATTAGAATGGGGATACCTCAAATCCAAGGGGGCCCCAGGGCTTGTTCATTCATCAGAGTCTCTTTCTTCCCTGTGAGAGGCTCTTGGCTTTCTTCTTTTGTTTCAGCCTAGGGCAATCTTTTTTCAGATGACTTTCCGCCCTGTAGTAAGCGCATGGTTCCTTCCCCGATGGTGACTAACCTGTCTTTTGGGTTACTTGCTTCTGAGAAGTCAATGATGCTGCCAGAAAAGTGTCTTTTTGTTTAGCATCTTTATTCTGTTGCTCTTCTCTTTTGAACACTTTAAAAGCAACATCTACCAACTGATAAAATGTTCATTCCAAATGCACCATCTAATTGTTGCAATTTTCTACTGATAATCTGAGGCACTTAGCGCCCGCAAAAGGTCAAATTTACCATTCTAGTATGTTCAGGGGCCTCGGGATCTGCACTCATATGTCTGTGAAAGTGAAAGTGAAGTTGCTCAGTCGTGTCTGACTCTTGGCGACCCCATGGACTATAGCCTACGAGGCTCCTCTGTCCATGGAATTTTCTAGGCAAGAGTACTGGAGTGGGTTGCCATTTCCTTCTCTAGGGGATTTTCCCAACCCAGGGATCAAACCCAGGTCTCCAGCATTCCAGGCAGACACTTTACCATCTGAGCCACCTACATATGTCTGTTAAATCCTTTCCGTAAATTCAGAGGGGTCTTCATTTTTTTTTTTTTAATTTTCTGAGTTTCTTGGATTTTTTTCAAACACTTTTGCTTTGGTTCCCCTTTTCAAAGCCCTGCCAAGCTGTACTAACAAGTAGAACTCTAATAAGGGACTTCTTCCCTCCTCGGGGCCCCAAGTTGGTTCAGCTATGGGTATCTGAAGTGGGCTTCAGATGCAGAGCCTCCTCTCTATAAGGAGGTTTAAACTTTTCCAATTAAAAAAGCCTAAGAAACCCAGCCCACTGGCAGTTTACATTTAGGACCCCTGTGAGGTAACAGTCTAAGAGAAACTGGTCCATCTTGGGAGTGGCTCTGACCCAACTTGGGTGCCCGGTTGGGCTGGGTCTTAGATGGCAATGCCAGATCAGGTCCCTGTGCCCCAGAAACTAACACAGGCTTTTCTACTTGCTTCCTAGAAGGAAGGTGGAGCTCTGAGTCCCAGTGTCAGGAGTAGGGCTTGGATAGGAAGGGGAAGTGGTGGAAGGGGTGGATATAGTGGCATAGCAGCCAGAGAAGCTGAGATATCCAGATTTCTGAAGGAGTTAAGGTCTGAAGCAACATATCCTCACTGTCTTCTTATTTTTCCTGAAGTAATGGCACAAATGCTTGTACGTAAAGGATTTCATCATTCTTCCCCGCCTCTTCGCAGAATAGCTACAGAGCCATTCAAAAGCCACCATAAAACCGTAAGTAGCCATTGATCATCTCTAACCATTAAAAGGGTGCCTTTTTGCCCTGGAATCAACCAACCAGGCTCAATTCTGGGATGGGGTTTTTGGTGATTTTAGGAGCCAAGGGGGATCTTTCTTTTCTCCCTTGGGAACAGAAACAGACGAGAACAGCTTTTTGTTTTTCTCATGTTTCTTTCCTCCATTTGACATCAGTGGAAGTTTTAAATATCACCAGACTGACTTGGCCATAAATGAAGAAATGGCACAGAACAAAATGAAACAAAATACCCAAAGGAGAAAAACTGAAAACCCTAAATAACCCAAGTGTTTTCTTGGGAGTTTTATATGTGCCAGTGACACAGGAGACCACAAACAACATAATTCACACAGCAAGGCTGACAGTATACGGTTCACGGGCTCCCAAGATAACCCTGCCCAAACCCCTATCACTCATGAGTTCATAGCTGTAATCAGATCACTTATCCAAAATGGGCCTCAGAGGACTTTCTTCAGGGATTGTGAAACATTCCCCATTTTTTTTAAAGACAGAAATACAAGACAGACAAAACAAAAATGGCACACACAAATGCTAGCATCCAAAGAAACAAACAAAGTGATATGTAAATTGGGTAAACGTCCAGCCAACTATTTCCTCTCTGTAACAGTGTACCTTGCTGAAATTAGGGGAGAATAATTGGCTTATTTGGGACAGAAAAAACCCAAACAGAGAGGAAACAAAATTTTGGCGTTACTCATGAGAGCAACTTACCATGCAGAACTCATCAGCTCCCAGACTGCCAAGTGCTGGAACGGGGGGATTTTGAAGGGAAGATCCACAGGACAAGTGGTCCTGGCAGTTGCTGGGGCCTTACTCAAAAATTCCCCAACTGGGGCCAGCTGGTCCTGAACACCAAGGCTTCTGGCTGGCTTCACCAACATTTGTGACCAAGTCCAAGCCAGTACTGCTTGCTGCAGGACAGGCCAATATCAAGAGATGAATTTGGGGCAAGGGATGGCAACTTTATTCTGAAAGCTGGCAGACTCAGAAGATGGTGGACTCATGTCCCTAAGAATCTTCTTGTGTAAATTAAAATTCACGCTGCTTTTACACTAAAAGAGGGGGCATAAATTCAAACATTTCCTGTTTCCAGTCAGCCTCTGGATATGATGTATTTATTTCTTCTTTCCTGCAGTTGTTCACAGATAGCCCTGGTCAGCATGTTTCCTGTGAGCTAAACAAAGCTTAATGCTGATTGGTGTTAGTTCTAGAAGGTCTTGTAGGTCTTCATAGAATCATTCAACCTCAGCCTCTTTATCATTAGTGGTTGGGGCATAGACTTGGATCACTGTGATGTTGAATGGTTTGCCTTGGAAACAAACTGAGATCATTCTGTTGTTTTTGAGGTTGTACCCAAGCACTGCATTTCAAACTCTTTTGTTGACTATGAGGGCTACTCCATTTCTTCTAAGGGATTCTTGCCCACAATAGTAGATATGATGATCATCTGAATTAAATTTGCCCATTCTGGTCCATTTTAATTCACTGATTCCTAAAATGTTGATGTTCACTCTTGTCATATTCTGTCTGACCCCATCCAATTTACCTTGATTCATAGACCTAACATTCCAGGTTCCTACACAATATTGTTCTGTACAGCATCAGACTTTCACCACCAGACACATCCACAGCTGAGCGAGGTTTCTGCTTTAGCCCAGCCTCTTCATTCTTTATGGAGCTGTTTCTCTGCTCTTCCTCAGTAACGTATTGGAACACCTACTGACCTGGGTGTCACATCTTTTTGCCTTTTCGTTTTGTTCATGGGGTTCTCAAGGCAAGAATTCTGAAGTGGTTTGCCATTTCCTTCTCCAGTGGACCACATTTTGCCAGGCCCTAACCAGCAGGGACATACCCTTCAGCTGCTCCACATAGACAGAAGACATGCCCAGGTGTGCTGGTTGTCCCACTGCTGGTCCTCATTGAGCCTGTGAACCTTCACCTGTCAAAGTGCCACCCAGGCCCTGAGCAAAGGCCCCGCCAGAGTCGTCAGGAAGGGGGTCTGGGGAAGACCGGAGTCAAGGTTGGAGGACCCCCCCACCCCCAGAGCGGAGGGCTCCCTGGCCTCACTGCTGCGGCTGGCCACGCTGGGGCTGATCTGCCACCCCCATGGCCCACCTTTCCGCTCCTCTGGCTCCTCGGCATTATTGTCCAGGCCCAGCAAGCCCTGCTACCCTGCGGTGGGCATGCAGGGCTTCTCGGCCGCCTGCCCCACGGCACTAGGAACCTGCAGTGCCGGTCACTACCCTGCTCCCACCTCCGCCTCCACCATGATATCGGCGAAGCCTCTTCCCTTGCTGCCACTGCCTCTGTGTGGATCACAGAAATTGTATAAAATTCTTAAAGAAATGGGAATACCACACTATCTTACCTGTCTCCTGAGAAACCTGTATGCAGGTCAGGAAGCAACAGTTAGAACAGAACATGGAACAACAGACTGGTTCCAGATTGGAAGTACATCAAGGCTGTATAGTGTCACCCTGTTTATTTAACTGCTATGCAGAGTACATCATGCGAAATGCCAGGCTAGATGATTCACATAGTGGAATCAAGGTTGCTGGGAGAAGTATTGACAACCTCAGATATGCACATGACACCACCCTTATGGCAGAGAGCGAAGAGGAGCTGAAGAGCCTCTTGATGAAGGTGAAAGAGGAAAGTGAAAAAGTTGGCTTAAAACTCAAGATTCAAAAAAGGAAGATCATGGCATCTGGTCCCATCACTTCATGGGGAAAAAGTAGAAACAGTGTCAGATTTTATTTTCTTGGTCTCCAAAATCACTGAGGATAGTGACTGTAGCCACAAAATTAAAAGACACTTGCTCCTTGGAAGAAAACTATGATAAACATAGACAGCATATTAAGAAGCTGAAATATAACTTCACTGACAAAGGTCAGTCTAGTCAAAGCTATGGTTTTTCCAGTAGTCATGTATGGATGTGAGAATCAGACCATAAATAAAGCTGAGCGCCGAAAAATTGATGCTTTTAAACTGTGGTGCTTTTGAAGAATTGATGCTATTGAGAGTCCTTTGGACAGCAAGAAGATCAAACCTGTCAACCCTAAAGGAAATCAACCCTGAATATTCATTGGAAGAAGTGATATTGAAGCTGAAGGTCCAATACTTTGACCACCTGATACAGAGAGCTGACTCACTGGAAAAACCCTGATGATGGGAAAGATTGAGAGCAGGAGAAGAGGGCAACAGAAGATGAGATGGTTGGATGGCATCACTGACTCAGTGGACATGAGTTTGAGCAAACTCAGGGAGATAGTGAAGGACAGGGAGGCCTGGTGTGCTGCAGTTCATGGCGTCACAAAGAGTCAGACACGACTGAGTGACTGGACAACAATAGCAAATGCTTATCTGGGAGCAGGGTTCCCAGAGATGGGCCATTATGTGTAATTGTAGCATACAGGCAATATCCCTTTAGTGATTAACTTGTAATAGAATACAAACGTTCTTCCTTATAACACTTTTTATTGAATACCTAACAGATATTTCTAGACATATGTATTAATCCAGATTGTCCAAGAAGTAGGTGAGAATATGGGATTAAACATACAATGATTTGAATAAAGGAAGTGCTATGGAAGAGTCAACTCATTGCCAAAGACCCTGATACTGGGAATGATTAAAGGCAAAAGGAGAAGGGGGCAGCAGAGGATAAGATGGTTAGATACCATCACTGACTCACTGGACATGAATTTGAGCAAACTCTGTGAGATAGTGGAGGACAGAGGGGCCTGGAGTGCTGCAGTCCATGAGGTCACACGAGTCAGATGCAACTTAGCAACTGAACAATGAAAGAAATTGGGAAGGATCCAGGAAAGGCTGAGAGATCCATCAGACTGCAGTGTAAGTCTGACCCCAGTGAAGGAGAAAGTGAAGTAAAGTTGGGTGAAAGCATCCCAATTGTCAGGTAGTCTAAGAAAGGTCAGCAGGACAAGTGGGGAGTCCTTGAGTCAAAGCTGACCAGGGAGCTGTGAATCCACTGCACAAATGCAGTGATGGAATTCCTAATACAGTTACTGGGGCCCCTAGTCTAGGCTCCCTGTAGATGCAGTTCTTCCAGCCTCATTCTCATGGCTGCTCTGATGTGCTTAAGAGTTTGGGGCTTTATTTTGGACATGAGGTCAATGTAACATTTCTGCTTACATGATTGCCATTGCTTCAAACTTCTTGATGGATTACATTGTTAGGAATGCTGACTCACAGTCCTTGAATAATTTTCTCTGCCTATCTCAGTTATTTATAATTTAGTGCATGATATACAACCTGGTATACCAGGATCCATAAGATGTGGTCAGAAGTATACACATGAAGCACAGTAACAATTCTGCCAATAATACCTAAGCTATAAAAACTTTAACTTAATTGTTAATCTTAATTGGTACCAATAAAATATATTCAGCTTATTAAACCAACTGGCATAATCACCTGGCAAGGGAGTCTTTCATGATCACATAGGTAATGGGTGATTCATTGAAAATCTTGAAAGCAGTTCTATATATGTCATATTTTACAGCAAGCTTGAAATTGTGTAGAAGTGTTGCCTTGAATTAATTTTTTACATGAAAGAAGGTCATCAACCAGAAGACTCAAACAGGCAATTTAAGCAAAATGGCTCTACTGAACATAATACAGAAATGTCAGATTCCAACTTAATGAATAGAACTTTTCAGCCTGAGAAATATGATTTTTGTTGTCACAATTTGGATGCCGGTCCACCAATAGCCCTGGTGTGCAAAAGTCAGATATTTTATATTGGAAACACAAAGTAATGTCTCTGCTTTTTAATATACTATCTAGGTTTGTCATAGCTTTTCTTCCAAGGAGCAGGCGTCTTTTTAATTTCATGGCCGCAGTCACCATCCGCAGAGATTTTGTTTGGAGCCCAAGAAAATAAAGTCTCTCATTGTTTCCATTGTTTGCCCATCTTGTAACTATGCAGCGACAAAATTTTAAATCTATATTTGTAATTACAATAGTATTACTATGCCAAAAAGCCTGAGTCATATGAAGTGTTCCCAAATAAAATTTCATTTGTAATATAAGCCATGTTAACCATTCTTCTAAATGAAAAGAAACTTTATTTAATTAGAGATCAGCTAATGAATGCATTTGTTAACTAACTCCTAGGTAATTTTAATAACATATAAGACAAAATTATTCTTCTCAAAATTCAAGGAAAATTATATCTCTCTTAACTTTCAAGTACCAAGAATTATGAGAATGGTAACCCATAGGGTAGCTTCTTTTAAAGTCTTAACTGAAATGAATGTTCATTTTATAGATAAGCTGTCATTTGAGAAATGATATCACAATATTCAGTGCATTAAAGTCATTTTATATGATTCAGGCCTAATGTCCATATTTCTTCCAAAAATCTAAGAAATGCCTTTTTCTTACTCATTTGACAGAAATTGTTGAAATATTGCTTAGCTCATGGGGTCACAAAGGTGTCAGACACAACTGAGCAACTAACACACACACATAATGAGTGAGAACATACAGTGTTTGTTTGTTTTGTCTGGTTTATTTCATTTAGCATAATGTCCTCCAGGTTCATCCACGTTGTCACAAATAGCAGGATTTCCTTCTTTCTGGTGGCCGAATAATACCCCCTTGCATATACGTATCATATTAACTTTATCCATTCATTTGTTGATGGGCAGTTAGGTGCCTTCCACGCCTTGGCTATTGTGAATAATACTGCGATTTTAAGCCCCTGGAGTAGGACGTGGCAACCCACTCCACTATTCTGGCCTGGGATATCCCATGGACAGAGGAGCCTGGTGGGCTCTATAGTCCATGGGGTCGCAAAGAGTCGGACACGACAGAGCAACTGAGCACTGCAGTGAACACGGAGGTGCAGATGTCTCTTTGAGGCAATAATTTCATTTCCTTTGTATATATACCCCAAGGTGGGATTTCTGGATTATATGGTGGTTCTGTCTTTAATTTTTTGAGGAAGCTCCATACTGCTAAATTCTATTTTAAAGATGCAGTCATCTCTTCATTAATAACATTTGTGCCATCAATCATGCTTTCACAGTCCATTGTATACCAGTTGCTTATATAACATGCATATACATGTGCTAGTAGCGGCTTTGTGAGTTACAAACATCCAAAGATTTGTGAAATAAATTCCATATATTGTATACAAGTGTATATATGGATATCACATTTTTCTCTAACAAATAAGAAAGTGCTCTCTAGTAACTTTTTCCTACATTACTACATTTCCCCCTACATACAATGATAATTTTGTAATATTTCTAAGATTTATTCATGTTTTATACAAGGTGTAATTCCTTCATTTTCACTGCTATGTAGTATTTCTTGTGTGAACATCACAGTGGAACCATTCTGTTTATCAGTAGACCAAGTGGATGCTTCCTGCCTTTTGCTGTCATTAGCAACCTGCTAATGGACATCATTTCCTGCATTTGCTTTTGTCCCTTGACAATCCGTCCTCTGCACTGTTGCCAGTGATGAGTGTGTGTATCTGTGTTCAATAAATTCAATTCTGATGATGTCACTCTTTTGCTTAAAAAACCTTTCAACTAGGTAGCTTAGCAGAACCACCTAGGATATCCTGCCATATGACCTGGAATGCTCTTGAGATAACCCCAGTAACTGAAGCAATTCCTCTTAAGGATACATATCCAAAGGGCAGTGTTGCTCAGGAGGATGGCTATTCCTGTTTTGTTTAGATATCAGAATCTGCCCTGCCTTTTCCGACTCTACATCTGGCATTAGGGCTTCCCACGTGGTGCTAGTGGTAAAGAATTCACCTGAAAATGCAGGAGACATGAAAGATGTGGTTTCCATTTCTGGGTTGGGAAGATCTCCTGGCGGAGGGCATGGCAACCCACTCCAGTGTTCTTGCCTGGAGAATCCCATGAAGAGAGGAGCCGGGTGGGCTACAGTCCATGGGGGTCTCAAAGGGTCCCATGCAACGGAAGCAACTTAGCATGCAAGCACGCACTCTGGCATTACAGATGCCCCCAGCCTGATCAGAGGTGAAAATGAATCTCTTATTACCAAACTTTCCAAGGAAGAACCAGAAGGAAATCTTCCTTTCGGAGGCTGTCCCAGAAAAAAAGCTACGATGGTGAAAAGAGACCAGGGGAGTCAGTTTTCAGCATGCACTGCCATTTCTGAACCATAAAGTCACTCAACTTTCTGGATCCCTTTGCACATCTGAAAACAAGGTAGCTGTGATGTCTGAATGGCCTGCCTTCCAGACTGATGTAGAGGATCAAATAAAACCTCCACAAACACTAGCTGTGTCTTGGTCACTGGGCCAGCTCCAAAAGCACGGGTGGCTCATTGTCCTAAGAGACCTCACAGGCTAAACAGAGGTTCTCAACTAAGGCTGCCCACGGAAATCACCGGGAGTGCAAGTTCAAAAAGTTTGGATGTCTGAGTGCCCTGCATTCTGGCCATGCGAGACCAGACACATTCTTAAACCCTTAGTCTATGTGGCATGTGTAAGATGGCGGTAACAGAAGCTACTTGGCAGGGAGCTTGGAAGTATTAAGTAATTCACAACACTTGCTTAGCCCTGTGCCCGGTACAAAGTACCAGGTGATAAACTGCTGGGAGTCAGGCGGGCAAAACCCATAACAGCGTGGCTGGAGTTAGTGACGTTTGCTACAACCCAGAGATGCACGCAGGGGCTCTGAGGGTCACCCCACTCCGGGATGGCCGTGCGGGAGGGTGTGATGTCAGAGGCGACTTTTTAACTCACAGATGAGTAACTTAGCCAGACAAGCCCTGGCAGGCGGTGGCAGTGAGGAACAGCGCAGAGAAGGGAGTCCGTGGGGGAATGGGATGAGGGAGAGCACTGCGGTCAGAATTTGAGGGGCCTTGAAACCACGCGAGGGGGTGGCCCCTCGGCTGGCGGCCATCAGGAGCTCGGCGTGGACTTGCGGTGCCGGATTCTGAGGCCGGGAGGACCGGGCACCACGGCCTGGTCTCAGGCAGCTGCAGAAGGAACGGAGTAAAAGGCCTGGGGAAAAGGTCGGAAAAGAGGTTAAAATCTTCAGCCTTTGTCGGCATTAGAAGGGTGAAGGATGCGGACACGAAGGCCATCCTGACCTCTGCACCCGCAAAGCAGGGCCTGGGGATGGGGGTCGCGGCTCGACGCCGGGCGGATGTCAGCCCGCGAGAAGCGCGCGGGGTGCGCCGGCCCGGACCCCGGCGTCCCCGGGAGGAGCCCGCGGGGTGCGCCCGCCCGGACCCCGGCGTCCCCGGGGAGCGGCCGCGCCGCCGCGCGTGGATGGAGAGCCCGGGACGCGGCCTCTGCTCCTGGACGACTCGCGGGTAACAGCATTGATGGGGAATCCGGGCGAGGGCGGCTTTCTTCGCCTTCGCCTTCGCCATGCGTCACTTTAGGTGTTCTGCGGCAAGGCAGGGGGGCGTTGTGTCTATTTTATGACTCTGTTTTGAGCCTGGGAGGGGGCAAGTGTTTGTTAAGGATAGTTTTGGTCTGTCCTTTGTCGTCTGCACTTTTCTCTCCTTTGGTTGATGTCGTTTCCTCCTTTGCTGTATTTTTCACTTTCTTTAGGGATCTGAGAGCTGTTACACAACTCCAGTTTATGTCTGTGCATTTATGATTCTTCACATGGTAACTATCGACTTGACCAGAGATGGATTTTTTTTTTTTTTCCGGACAAGTGTTATTACCACGCTCACTCCCCGTGAATAGCTGACTCAGGCGATTATATTCTGATGCTGATTCGGAGCTAAATTCTGGGGGTTGTGTTTTCTTCTAGAATATTCCATAATTCCCGGGACGTGTGGTAGGTACCTGGCAGACTTTCAGTATATTCCTGATAACCGGTCACGTGTTTATGCAGAGAGAAAGCGGTCTTCTCTCACTCCTCTTGTGACCTGACCTGAGCAGACAAAACCTGCCTCGCCCGGCGTGCTCCCCACACACTCCCCAGCCTCTCCGCCCCCCGCTCCCCCCAGCATGCCCTCATCCCTTCTTACAGATCCTGCTCTGCCTCCTAACTAGCATCTGGCTCTCCTGACTAGCAACCCCTTCTTTGGAGAAACTCATCAAACTCGTCCTCAGTATCTACGGGTAATTGTCAAAGTTTGGGCACCTGGCTTTTCAGCCTGCTTTGCAGACTGTGCATGTCCATCCTTTGTGACTCACCCAAGTCTTCCCATTCTTTTCCTTCCCTTTTCTTGTGTTCTAGTTGGAAACAGCATGCAGTAATGGAAAGATGCCATTTTAAACAACCCTATTAAGAAAAAGAGCAAATACTTAGAAATAACATCAAGCATCTGGTCAGTATTTAAATTTCCAAATGTCTCCTGCTATATTTTTGTATAGTTCGTTTGAATCAGGATCCAAATAAGCTCCAAATAATTGATTACTGTATCTTAATTAAGTAATCATAAGTCTCCCCCCTACCCCCAATCTGGACTTCATCTCAGCCCCTGGACCACTTTCTGTTGTTACTGGAGTAAATTATTAATTTTTAAGGACCTTTTCCTAGATAGCGAAATAGACTCACTAGTGATGTTCAGATTTAGAGTTGTGGAATTCCTTTTGCTTTTTTTTTTTTTTTTAATGCCTTTAAAGCCCAGCATTTTAGTTTGGAATCAGAAAGTGAAAAAGAGGTAAGTCTCATTCAAGGGCATCCTTGATATACTTTATAAACATACACACATAGACAACAGTGGATTTGCTGACAGAAGCTAGGTTAAAGTCTACATTGCTGGGATGTGCAGCTCTTCAGGCCAGTGTGTTATCTGACTGCTTTCTCTTTTGTAGTCAGTAATTTTCCTTCTCTTCAATGAACACTTTTCCCTCTTCTCATTTCCTATTTTCTTTCTCACTCCCAACTGGCCTTCGTTCTATCATCCTTTGTAATTTTCTACAAATGCTCTAATGCCAAAGACTGTCCGACCACTCATCAAAGACACTGCAGAAGGAGTTTGGGTTTAGGTCGAAAGTGGGCTCAGTGTTGACTTCTATGGTCCTTCAGCTCGACAGTGCATGTAAATCAATAAACAAACCTGATGCTGCAAAAGAAGTTGAAAGGAAGAGGAGAGACCACTTAGACCACTGTTGATGTAGAGTCGGCAGATGATGGCTTAAAAAATTAGTGCACATGGATTCTGTCCCACTCCGTGTCTAAATCCAGAGCTCTTTTGGTAGATGAACACACTGCAGCTGGGGGCTTCCTTGGTGGTTGCTAATGGTAAAGAATCTGCCTGCCATTGCAGGAAATGCAAGAGACACAGGTTTGATCCCTGGGTCAGGAAGATCCCTTGAAGGAGGAAGTGGCAACCTTGCCTGGAGAATTCCATCAGACACAGCTGAGCATACACAGACACATACACTGCAGTGGTTATGTAGGCACCTACGTCACACTGACCAACAAGAGCTATACCAGAATGTTCAGTTCAGTTCAGTTCAGTTCAGTTCAGTTGGGTCACTCAGTTGTGTGTGACTCTTTGAGACCCCATGGACTGTAGCACGCCAGGCCTCCCCGTCCATCACCAACTCCCAGAGTTTACTCAAACTCATGTCCATTGAGTCAGTGATGCCATCCAACCATCTCATCCTCTGTCAACCCCTTCTCCTTCTGCCTTCAGTCTTTCCCAGCATCAGGGTCTTTTCAAATGAGTCAGTTCTTCGCATCGGGTGGCCAAAGTATTGGAGTTTCAGCTTCAGCATCAGTCCTTCCATTGAATATTCAGGACTGATTTCCTTTAGGATGGACTGGTTAGATTTCCTTGCAGTCCAAGGGACTCTCAGAGTTTTCTCCAGCACCACAGTTCGAAAGCATCAATTCTTCAGTGCTCAGCTTTCTTTATACCAGAAAGATCCCCTTTATACCAGACTGAGAATAGCCCAATTCAGCAATTTAATTAGGTCCAATTTAAGGTCCAATTTAATTAGGCTGTCTCAGTATTTTATTTTATTAATATGTGTGTTGGACACACATACAAAATAAACATTCTCAGTGCCAACTTCGAACCTGTTATCATTTTAACCCAGAAAAGGAAGTGAAAGTCACTCAGTCATGTTGGACCCTTTGAGACCCCATGGACTGCAGCCCGCCCTGCTCCTCTGTCCATGAGATTCTCCAGTCAAGAACACTGGAGTGGGTTGCCATGCCCTCCTCCAGGGGATCTTCCCAACCCAGGGATGGAACCCGAGTCTCCAGCATTGCAGGTAGATTCTTTACCATTCAAGCTACCCAGGAAGCCCCACAGAAACACAGAAACTGTGGATTAAATGGGCCTTAGGAATTTCAATTAACATTTAAGAAAGGCTTTTCTCTTCCTACTGAAGGAAGCTTTTCTTGCATTCTAAGATTTCTCTTTAAGCTATTTTTATCATCACGTGAGATTTTATCAGGGCTCACAAAATGTAAGAAACTTGTTAACTTGAACTTAAGTTTTGTGGAAAGTTGGGTTCTTAAATTAGAGGAAATAAATTATGGCATTTATCATTTTTTTTAAGAACAGTAGTTGTAGCTCTAAAGACATTTAATGACCTGGTAGTGCTTCTGCTCTTGCTAAGGCGCGTCAGCCGTGTCTGACTCTGTGCGACCCCACAGACAGCAGCCCACCAGGCTCCTCTGTCCCTGGGATTCTCCAGGCAAGAACACTAGAGTGGGTTGCCATTTCCTTCTCCGGTAATTCTTCTAGTTAGCTTTCAATCCAATCCAATACCAAAAAATAACAAGTAGTAAGTTATTGAGTTCTGTCACAGTAATTAGAAAACATCTGTTGTTTCATATACGTGCCTGAGTGCTAAGTATCTTCTGCTGCTGCTGCTGCTAAGTCGCTTCAGTCATGTCCGACTCTGTGCGACCCCATAGACGGCAGCCCACCAGGCTCCTCTCTCCGTGGGATTCTCTAGGCAAGAACACTGGAGTCGGTTGCCATTTCCTTCTCCAAGTATCTTCAGTTGCGTCCAACTCTTTGTGACCCTATATACTGTAGCCTGCCAGGCTTCTTTGTCCATGAGATTCTCCAGGCAAGAATACTGAAGTGGGTTACCCTGCTCTACTCCAAGGAATCTTCCTGATCCAGGGATCAAACCCGGGTCTCCTGCATTGCAGGTGGATTCTTTACCCACTGAGCCACCTGGGAGTCCTTGCTTCGTATGTAAATCTTGCTAAAGGAGTTTGCACATTGAGGATGAATGAACATATTGCCTGATATACCGCATAGAGAGGCAGCTTGGAAGACTTCTCACTTTGCAGATTCCTGAAGATAGTGTACTGTAGGCCGACCTCCACTAGAAACTACTGACTCAGGTATGGCAGTGGTTCTGCTTAGAGTCTTCAAGGAATCAAAGGGTTGTACTGTATTGTAATTCTTTTATTTTCTTTCATCCCTAAAAAAAATTAGTTACCATCCTTCAGAGGAGAACTTTACACGTTATTTAAAATAATATTTTGGGATTGTGGGGGCAGAAGATGGTTAGCCCAATCAATTTAGAAGCTTTTGACAAACAAAAGCTATTAAGCAGCATGTGTGCATTTTACCGTTTATAGTAAAAAGTAAACTCCAGTAATAGAAATCTCCTAATACAGTGATATAGGCTTCCTTGGTGGCTCAGTGGTAAAGGATCCACCTGCCAATGCAGGAGACACAGGTTTGATCCCTGGGTCCGAAAGATCCCCTGGAGAAGGAAATGGCAACCCACTCTAGTATTCTTGCCTGGGATATCCCATTAAGAGAGGAGCTTGGTGGGCTACAGTCCACGGGGTTGCAAAAGAGTAGGACACAACTTAATGACTAAACAACAGCGCAATGAGATCGTCCTTCTTCTATAAATATTTGAAAAAAACTAATATAAGATCAGCATTCATCTCCTCTTGTAGTGGAAGTTCTGAAATCAAATATCCCCTTATCTTTTTCTTGGGGGGGACAAAGAAGGGTGGCTTAATAAATTATAATACTATATCTACTTATTGAGATTAGTACAATATCTTTCAATCATATTTGATAGATTCCGATACTTTAAAATTGCAATTAACTTTAAGAATAAGCGAGCACTCTTCTTAAAATCTTTTTCAAAACTAGCTAGAGCAATGATGGGCAAATGGGGGCTCAAAACAATTTTAGATAAAAATAAAGTCACTTGAAAGTAAAAGTGTTAGTCACTTAGTTGTGTCCGACTGTTTTTGATCCCATGGACTGTAGCCCCCTAGGCTCTTCTGTCCATGGAATTCTCCAGGCAAGAGTACCAGAGTGGGTAGCCATTCCCTTTTCCAGGGGGTCTCCCTGACCCGGGGATCGAACCCAGATTGCCTGAATTACAAACAGAGTCTTTACTGTCTGAGCTACCGGGGAAGCCCAAGACAGAAACTAATTAGGATCAGACTGAAGAAGCAAATGTGTATGCTCAGTCGCTTTAGTCATGTCCAACTCTTTGCAACCTCATGGACTGTGGCCCACCAGGTTCCTCTGTCCATGGAATTCTCCAGGCAAGAATACTGGAGTGGGTTGCCATTTCCTCCTCCAGGGGATCTTCCCAACCCAGGGATTGAACCTGCGTCACCTGCGTCTCCTGTATTGGAGGCAGATTCTTTACCTGATGAGCCATCAGGGGAACCTTAGATGACAAAATGTAACTTCTGAAAAAATACTTACTTTTCAGTTTTATCTCAAGGAAAATGAAGCAAGACTATGAGGGTACTAGAAACATGACCTTAGTCTGTTTTTTGTTCACTTTCTTTCATGTACCATTTCCGTATATATATATATGGAAAAGAAACCAGGTTATTCAGGAAAAAAAGAATATTCAACATTCCATATACTCCAGGGTAGTTTACTTTCACCATTTTATTGGTGTATACTTTTCTTACCCTTTGAGGAAAGGAAATTACTGAGTTACTCTTTCAGACAGACCCTATATATCAGTTTTTTGGTCTTGCTAAATCTGGATTTTTATCCTGAGGTGTTTTTTTCTTTCTTTTTTTTTTTTTTGGCAGTTTTGTGAACTCTTGTGGCATCAGAGAACTATAGTAAAATATTATTATAAAATCACATATCAATGCTGAATATTGGTATATGAGACTTCAGAATTCTTTTTTACTATTAGGTCCATTTTGAGCCTACAGGGTGAAAAGCTCCATAGTATTCCAGTAGTGATTGATTGCCTCATAAGGTATATGTCACTTTTTAAAAATAGTGTACTCATAAAAGTTTTTCCTAAACATTAAATTTTACCTGACGTATATTCCTTTTAAACATGTTAAAACATGAGAAAAAGATCCTTTGTGGAAAAGAGAAATTGGCTGTAATGAATAATAAAGCTGTAATAAAAATGCAGAAAAATAGTATGTAGCTGGATTATACTTTTCTGATTAAAAAATTACATTCTTAAGATAAAATAATGTGAAGTTCTGACCCTTCTCATACAATAGAAAACTTACTGGTCATCATTTGGAGTCTGTGTGTGTGTGTGTGTGTGTGTGTGTGTGTGTTTATATATTTTAATACTCTTGTTTCATGGAAGAGGTCTATTTTCTCTTACTTTTATACCGATAAACTCAACATGGTTGGATAAAAGTCAAATTCTTCTCTCAGAGATGATAGCTAGACATAGGTAACAAGCAGCATCATTTGCTGCATATTAATGTACATAATGCCATTTGTTGTTTTAAAACCATTTTATTTCTTTTTAAGGCTTTCTGACTGTCAAAATAGTTTTGTTTTTATTTCATTTTATTTTTTGGTTGCACAGGGTCTTCACTGCTGTGCGTAGGCTTCTCCAGTTGCGGTGAGCGGGGCTTCTCTTGTTTAGGAGCATGGGCTTTAGGCACACAGGTTTCAGTACTTGCGGCACGCAGACGCAGTAGTTGTGGCTCCCAGGCTTAGCTGTGGCATGTGGCATGTGGCATCTTCCAGGACCAGGGATTAAACCTGTTTCCCCTGCAATGTCAGGTCAATTCCTATCTACTTTGCTACCAGGAAAGTCTTGGAATGGTCTTTTAGATGGTAATCCCATAGAGTGAAAAATGGAGGGCTCACATAAAGCACTGGCTATTAAAGACGAGATGAGGGCACTTATAAATCTACTTTCAAATTTTGCTTAATCTGATTCTTGGTTTGTACATACTCTTTCCAAAATATATTTTAAACTAAGATACTGTGTATAAAATAAAGGAAGATAGGAATGGTCTTTTCTGACTATCTAGAAGATTCTCCAGCTTCTAGAAATCTACTTAAAACTTATTAATTCCATGTCGAAAAAGTAAAGTGAAAGAATTAGTTGCTCAGTATTGTTCGACTCTTTGTGACCCCATAGACTGTAGCCTGTCAGACTTCTCTGTCCATGGGATTCTCCAGGCAAGGATTCTGGAGTGGGTAGCCATTCTTTTCTCCAGAGGATCTTCCTGACCCAGGGATTGAACCTGGGACTCCTGCATTGCAGGCAGATTGTTTACCGTCTGCTGTTATTCCTGCATAAATATTTTCAAGGCCAGGGAGCTAAGAATAGGGATAATTACTCCCTGTTTAAAAAGAAGAGGCAGATTCATTTTCTTTAAACTATAGTGTTGGTAGTAGTGGAAAAGTGGCAAAGGAGTCACCCCTTTTATTTTGATAATTTATGTGTCTATGTATCTAGATCTCTATATACAAATGTTTATATGGCTTACCCAGTGGCTCAGTTGGTAAATAATTTGCCTGCAATGCAGGGAACCTGGGTTTGAATCCTGGGTCAGGAAGATCCCCTGTAGAAAGAAATGGCAACCCACTCCAGTAGTCTTCCCTGGAGAATCTAATGAACAGAGGAGCCTGGTAGGTTACAATCCATGGGGGTCACATGAGTTGAACATGACTTAGTGACTAAACCATCATATGATTTTTCAGATAATAGTGTACATCCATAAATTTAAAAGCATCAAGACCTCTTGAGGATCAAGAGTGTTCTAAAAATAATTATTGGCATAGGGATATAACTGACAATAGACATCTAGTAAACAGATGGCTTAAGGGATTCTACAAATGTAAGATTATCCAACATTCATTTAAAACCTTGAAAATAAAAATAGTTCAATTTTGACATTTTCATGCTGACTTTTTTTTTTATGAAAAAGAATTGTAAAAATCTGTAAAAGATAATTAAGTAACTTGACATTTATTTCAACATTTGTCTCAGATTAGTTTAGGCTTGGTTGAAAAGGAGGATATATTTTTGGACAGAGTATGAAAAAAGAATTATGATGCAGGTAGCAAAAAAATACCCTGATATAACTATTATTAAGACTTGATAATAAACAGTTTTTAAAACAATTATCTACTTTTTTCCCAAATCAGTCATGAAAACCTCACCAACTATGATAATTCATCTTCTCAGTGGCAGAAGTTAAAAGATGCCTGGCCTTATTTGCAATATGGTGGACTTAGTCAAGGGCACTTAGGTGCAAGATTTTGGGCTGTTTGTTTTGACCATATATGACTAGTAAGAGAGAGCATTCATGGGAAATATCAATTTGTATGTGAGACAAGGTAGGAAGGGGAGTATTCAGAATTCTTTTTTTTAAAGGAAGTAACTCAAGCAAAATTTTGATTACAAGACTGCGCCTTAGTGGCTCAGATGGTAAAGGATCTGCCTGCAGTACAGGAGACCTGGGTTTAATCCCTGTGTATTGAGAGATCGCCAGGAGATCTCTCCTGGAGAAGGAAATAGCAACCCACCCCAGTGTTCTTGCCTGGAGAATTCCATAGACAGAGGGGCCTGATGGGATACAGTTCATGGGGTCACAAAGAGCTGGCTGCAACTCACACTTTCCCTTTCACCTGGGAAGCCCCAAATATTGCCTGAACTTGATTTCTTATATGTTTTATTAATGCCAAGCTCTTAAATTTTAGCTTTTACCCCTTCTTCTTAAATGATATTGCTTGCAAGTGTAGCATTACAACTACATGCTTTCCTGATCATGACTTGAAAAAATTCCTTATATTCAGACTTTACATTTTTCTTTTGAAGCTCTGGCAGGTAGCCAACTGCAAACTGCAAAGTAAGCATTGAAACAACTGCCTCCACATATACTTCTGGGAGTGATGTCACAGTCCCAATCACGCCTGTTGTTTTCCAAGGATAACAAAGGAACAAGGGAACTCTCATGTTCCCTTAATGAACACGTGAAGAAGCAGTAGTTGGGTGGCCTATGGATGCTGCTACAGTTTCTCCTTTTCCTGCCATCAGGGCTGTTGTAGAAGGCCTAAGAATTAGACTCTCTCTTAAATCTCAGAGCTGTAGGTATTCTCATAGTTATTCAGTCATGTGGTTATTGCAGGGTTATGTTTCCAGGATTGTCACCAAATAATATGGAAAATCATTAGTTCATATTGGACAGTGAAATGTTTAATCCTTTAGATGAAACATTTCTAAAGTGTAGGGTTTAATGTTAGTGAGATCATCAATTTTCTATTTCTTACTCTAACAAAGTACTAAACAGTTGAATGTTTTAAATGAATGTAACGTTTAACAGTAGTCATATTTGGGGATACTATGAATTCTCAACATTCCTACAGAATGAAACAAATATAGTTCTTTCTCAAATATATGCTGACCTCTGTGGTTTGCAAATAAAAATTTCAAAGATTTCAGCTATATATTCATAATTAGATTCTCTGTAGAACACATCAATCTGTATTACTGCATTTTTATTATTTTAGGAACAGATACAATGAAGAAAAAAATCTATGCTTTCCTTGTAGGTATTGAGCTAGGGAAATATTTGCTGCATTAAAATAATTTTGTATTTTATTGACTGACTTTCAACTTCAAGTTAATTATACCTCATCTCCTACTCTAATACAAAATGTAATACTTTAGACCTTTTATAATTAGTTTAGCATAGACTAAGAAAAATTTTCTTTTGATGCTATTTTCTTACTTGGGGCTAAACTTGATTTATCTAGATCATTACAATAATGTTAAGTGGAATTGTAATAAATATGACTGATTCAGTAAAAGGAAAAAGCATAAAATCATTTTTGTATGAGGTACAAATTCATTATTGCTATCAAGTACAAATACAATCTTCTAGAAGAAGTTTTGAAAGTAAAATTAATGGTAAGGAAACATTCAATTTAAGCTAAATCTGTTTACCAGGAGTTGTAAATTAATTGAATTTCTTAGAAGCAGTTTTATATTGGGTGCAGTCAGAATTTCAAAGCAACTTTCCCTGAGAGTTTGTCATGGCTTGTGTGTGAGCAATGTGTGGCCAAGTATTGCTATCATTACTCTCAGTGGTGATATGCGGGTAGGGCCAAGGTACCCACCTAGAGCTGACCCAGTAAGCTTACGATGAATATAGTTTCTGAAACAATTTAGGAGACCAGTTTAATGACAAAATGTATGTTGTGACATAGCCACAGACCTCTTTCCTGAGAGAGCTAAACTTTGGAGAAATAAAAGCATGACTATTAGAGAGAAAATATGCAAACACAAAATGAACTCCACGTGTTAACTGGCCATTGAGAAGAACCTCCGCAGAAGAAAATTGAACAGGATGGTCACCAACAGGCATCTCTGCTTTGTGTTCTGCTAGTGTTGCTTGTCTGGGGGGTGGTTATGTAAATAAAAACAGTGAACTAAAGCCAAAAAAAAAAAAAATAAAAGCCCACAAAAAACAACAGGAAAAAAAAAACCACCCAAAAAACAGGCCATAAGACAATGCCAGGGAAAGTTGCTTTTGAAATTCTGACTGCAGCCACTGTAGAACTGCATGTAAGAAATTCAGTTAATTTACAACTTTTAATAAACATGTTTAAATCGAATTTGTTCCCATTACTGTTAATTTAACTTTCAAAGCCTATTACAGAAGATCATATTTGTATTTGATTCTGGAATCCGTGCCCTGCATTTCCCATCCCCGCTTCCATATGCACCAACATTCAGGTACTCTGCTATAAACACTATCTTTCTCCTTTGGGGATAAAGCAGAATAACTGACCGGCAGCTTTCCCTCCTCTCAGCCTTTTGTTAGCCAGGTACTAGGAAAAGAGATGTTTAAGACATAACCCTACTTCTGAGGAGTTCATAGTCTTGAGTAGAGACAGATGAAAAACTAGGATGTAATTAAGTGGGCTTCCCTGGTGGCTCAGATGGTAAAGTGACTGTCTGCAATGTGGGAGACCTGGGTTCAATCCCTGGGTCAGGAAGATCCCCTGGAGAAGGAAATGGCAACCCCCTCCAGTACTCTTGCCTGGAAAATCCCATGGACAGAGAGGCCTGGTAGGCTACAGTCCATGGGGTCGCAAAGAATTGGACATGACTGAGAGACTTCACTTTCACTTTCAATGTGATCAGTATAAATTTTTATGTTGTGAAGTATTGGAACTATTTACTTGTTTTTGACTCTTTGGTTCAAAATCATTTGTAGAAGGGAAGGAGCAAAGAACCTCTATATTTTAAAAAATGGAGACACACACATATGCATACCCCTGCGCCACCACCAGATCGTAATATGATATTTGGAGGATTTATTTTTAATTTGGGGATCACTACCTTGTTTCAGGTAGATTTGTACTTTCTTCTGCCACCTAGGCTTTTAATCTTTTAGTGTGGAAAGTAATTTTAGCTTTTGGTTCACTAATTTGTCTTATTAATTGTACCAAGCATTATGAAGCCCTGATAGATCTTAAACTCTGTGTAGCAAATATATTTTTGGTTAGTCTTTTCTGCCTTTTAACTGTTATAACAGAACCACCTTGCATCTGAAGTCCAGAACCAGCATTTGTTCATGTTGAGGTGGGACTGGTGATCATCCACAAGTGACATGGCTATCTGGGACTACTTGTTGGTTGGGACGTTGAAGCCAGAGCTCCAGAGAGTGACTCAACATGATGCCCTCCTGCTTAAAGGTTATGTGCTGTGCAGTGCTCCGTCCTGTCTGACTCTTCGCAACTCCATGGACTACAGTCCACCGGGTTCTTCTGTCCATGGGAATTCTCCAGGCCAGAATACTGGAGTGGGTCGCCATGCCCTCCTCCAGGGGATCTTCCCAATTTAGGGATCGAACCCAGGTCTCCCACACTGCAGGTGGATTCTTTACTGTCTGAGCCACGAGAGAAGCTGGAATATACTGGAGTGGGTAGTCTATTTCTTCTCCAGGGGTTCTTCCTGACCCCGGAATAGAACCGGGGTCTTCCTGCATTCCAGGCAGATTCTTTACCAGCTGAGCTACCAGGGAATTCATTAACAGGTTTTAAAAGAATATTCTTCTTTTAATAAAATACTACAAATAATCCCTCTTGAAAAGTGTCTATTATCTCACCCTGAGAAAAATGTTTGACTTGCATTAGCCACTGTGAATTCTAGTCTTTTAACATAATCGAATATGATTAAGAGATTTAGGCCACAACAGATTACAGCTATCAGAAACTATTTGGCTGCATTAAATATAATATGAATAAAATAATAAACGCTTGTTATTTTGATTAAACTAATTTATGTAGTTTTTTCTGGAATGAATAATGAAGCATTTGTCTCCCAGATAATTCTGTACTGTAGATAATGTGTTAACTCCCACTTTTGACCTAATAATTCATTCTTTTTTTTAGGCTAGTGAGAATTCCTATCAAATTCTCATCAAGTCTGACAGAATTGGGGTATCCTAAGCCTACATTTCCAAAGAGGACCTAACAATACTTATGGAATATGAGGTACAGAATCTTAGGTTAAAAAATATTTTTGCAGATCTTGTTTATTTACACTGAACTCAAGTTAACTGTCAAATAAGAATACTGATAAAAGTCAGGTAAATTGCTACCACCAAAAAATGTAATCTTAGTCCCTGGAAATTTGCTGAGTGACTTGAGGAACTACAACCACTGCTCTGTAACAACTTTGAAGGGTGGGCGCGGAGGGATGTGGGAGGGAGGGTCCGGAGAGGGGGGACATATGTACACCTATGGCAGAAACCAACACAATACTGTAAAGCAATTATCCTTCAATTAAAATAAAGTTTAAAAAATGTAATTTTTAGTTTGTAGCTGAATGGAGTCCTATTTTGTCAGTAATATTCAGAAACCTTATTTTAATAGGATTTCCTTCTAAAAAGGAGCTTGGAGCATAGTGGGTGGGTCTGTTTCAGTTCAGTTCAGTCGCTCAGTCATGTCCAGCTCTTTGCGACCCTATGGACTGCAGCACGCCAGGCTTCCCTGTCCATCGCCAACTCCCGGAGCTTACTCAAACTCACGTCCGTCCATCGCGTCAATGTTGCCATCCAACCATCTCATCCTCTGTCGTCCCCTTCTCCTCCTGCCTTCAATCTTTCCCGGCATCAGGGTCTTTTCAAATGAGTCAGTTCTTCGCATCAGGTGACCAAAGTATTGGGAGTTTCAGCTTCAGCATCAGGTCTGTTTCAAATATTCTAATTAGAAAGAAATCTTTCAGAAAATAGCAATTATAATTTTTTGCTTTCTTGATTTTCTTTAAAAGGAAGTAAAGCATTAAGTTCAGTATAGGTTATTCTAGTAGGCTTTGTGGCATAGATCCCCCGAATAATTCATTGTGAGATTCCAGTATCTGCCACGTGTCAGAAATTAAATTGCTATTAACTGACAACTAAATTTGATACTCTTAAAGTGCACAGGTCATACATAAACCAGTCCAATCATTGAAGGATCTCTGCTCTTACATACTGTATACAATTGTAGGACTGCCCATTTTATAGGATTTTTTTTGGAAGCATTATCTGTAAAAATGCCTGTGAATCCTAAAAAATGCATGCTAACTTAAAATTTGTTTTTAGGTATTGATATTTCTTGCTAAGTTGAAAACCTTCTGGAAAAAAAAAAAGAGAAAAAAAAATCTTTCCTGATGAAAAAAAAAAGAAAACCTTCTTTACCATATATGGAACCAAAAAGGTAATGTAGCCATGGTTAAGAAAAATCACTCCGTGATTAAATTTTACTGAGTATGAACAAATTTTTTCTTGATGTAGACTCAGTTGTACATTTTTAGTCAAGTGGATAAATAAATGCTTAGATATAATTTATTTAACTTGTTTTTGGAAAGAAAAATTCAACATACCTTAAACTGATTTTCTGATATGTTTATTTTTAACATGACTATTTAAAAATTCATCTTAATGGAAGACTTGGAAAAGGCAGCTTTTACTTGGGTTGACATTAATCAAAGAATGCAGTTGATAGAGTGGCTACCATTTACCAAATGACTGATATGTGCTAGGCATTATTCTTTACTGTCTTACATTTATCAACTGTAATCCTTATAGTAACACTGCAGGATAGGTATTAGCTTCATTTCACTGGTGAAGAAAGAGAAGCTTAATTAAAGTGACTTGCTGAGTTTTTAGTAACCGGCTTATGTGCTCAGCAGGTATTTGAGAACCTACTCTGTGTTGGCCCTGTCACTGTGCGCAGACTGAGAATGCAGCTGTGAATGAGAAAGACAAGATCTCCATTCTAAAGAAGCTTACACCCAAGTGGTAAAATCAGGATTGTAAAATAGCAGCGTCAGATTCTGAAGTTCTTCTTCTTAGCTTCCATATTGCCTCCCACTAAGGATACTACAGAAGAGATGGAGAAGTGGTTTTTAGTGCCACTTAGAGTGGGTGGGGATGGAAACTGCATACTGAAATGTTATAGGAAAGAAATATTGGCATACGGGTGTCAATAAGTATTGGAGAAAACACCCTAGGGCCTAACTGTGTGGTGGGGAATGGTAAGCCTGTGCAACACGACAGACTTGTTTTCTGTAGATACACTTTAGACAGTGTACATTGCAATAGCAGTGACGTACTTGCTGAGATAGCCTTAAGGATCATCTCAGTGTATGGCTCTGCGCTGTCCAACATGGTAGCCATTACCTACTTATGGCTTTCAGGTCCCTGAAATGTGGCTAGTGCAACTAAGGATCTGAATGTTAAAATTAAAAAAAAATTTTTTTAATTAAAAACTGAAACTTGATCCAGTTACTAGATCTTTTAAGCGTATCTGGAACAACATGGGTATGTGAATCTATTTTTTTTTTCTGCCTATATTTAAAAAAAATTATATACAGATCAAGTATTTGTGATGAAAATACAGCATATGAATTGAGATGTGCTATAAAATACACACTGGATTTTGAAAACAATAAAAAAGAATATAAAATACCCATTAATTATTTAGAAAATAGTTACATGCTGAAATGATATTTCGGATATGCTAGGTTAAATCAAGTATTAAAATTAGTTTCAACTGTTTATTTTTTACTTTTTAAAACATATACCTATTAAGAAATTTTAAATTACCTACATGGATTGCATTCTATTTGTACTGGAGAATGCTGGTATAATCAAAGGAGGCCTGGTGGAGTCTGGTTCATATATTACCTTTTATTTCTGGCATCAGAACATTTTCTTAGTATACATCATTATCCTTTTATCTAAAGTTATGTATTGCTCACTGTTCTTTCTAAGAATGAATGCTGTGAAGGTGTGAATGTGAAAGTGTTAGTTACTCAGTTGTGTCCGACTCTTTGTGACCCCATGGACTGTAGCCCACCAGGCTCCTCTGTCCATGGGATTCCCCAGGCAAGAATACTGGAGTGGTTGCCATACCCTTCTCCAGGGGATCTTTCCAACCCAGAAATCGAACCCAGGTCTCCGGCATTATAGGCGGATTCTTTACTGAGCTACCAGAGAAGCCCACTGTTCTTTCTAAAAATGAATGTTAAGAATCATGTTAATAACTGTGTCAACATTTCTTTCCAGAGTAGAAATATAAAATTATTTACACATGCACTTATGTGAACTGTCTGTATACAAGTGTATATAACACATTTATTTCCAGAATATTTCCCATAATAAGTTTTTGAAAACAGAAAGTAAACATAAGTATTCTGTGGAACTATATTCAAGGATTGACAGACTTGGGGGTGAAATACTTTATTATATACTATACAATATTTATTTTTAGGACAAAAGCAAATATTATAAAAAGTATAAAAATAGACAAAAAAGATACAAACACAATATATTTTGGTCAGAATTTTAGATGTGTTTTTTTTTCTTCTCTCTCCCCTTTACTTCAAAAGTTATAAATACTTTGGAAGCAGCATGCATTGTTGCACTTTTGATTTTTTGTTGTACAGTTAATGAACTTGAAAGTCTGGATGACTGGGGATGATCTGTTTGGCCTTCCCATTCTTTCGTTTCTTCTTCCTTGATTATTAAAGGTTTTCCTAGAGTTTGGCCAACAAGGTTACAGACTTCTTGAGCTTTGCGCCATGCGTTTTCTACAGCAGCAAGGCAGGCTTGTCGTCTTAGGAATTAAATGCAGAGATTATTAGTAAGACATTGAACAAACTGTAGGATGGAACAGTTTTGTTTAATTAGTTGATAATTCATTTAAAGATGTGCTTAACTTACCGAAGGTTCTCAGCAGAACCTGGCATGTGATAGAACTGGGGTTGGCTGATGACAACAGAGCTATCTAGCTTTTCAACAAGAAAGTTACAGATATTTTGCATTTTTCCGAATTCAGTAAATGTAATGCAGACCTGTAAATGAAATAACAGTTGAAATTATTTTCATGTTTGATGCATGATTTCAAATTTTTTTCTAAATGTGAGTTAAAAAAAAGTAAAGACAGATTACAGTGAAGTCATTTTATAGTACGGAACAGATAAGAAAGGCCTACTTGGTACTTAAAACCAAATTTTGTTACTGAATTTATTTTTGCTTATGAATTTTGTAATTTGTTTAATGTTGACTTGAACATTTTAAACTTCATTTAAAATCAGTCAGGAACTTTTTATGAAACAGAATTGGGGGGTTTCCCCTTCAATTTTATTATTTGGCTAAATTCTTAGCCTGATAAATGTTTCGTGACTCTTTAGACATCTCTTTAGACGTTAGCCAGCTTCCTGATTAGTGGTAATTACTTCATGCTTCACTGCTGTCAGTGAGGTATGCTTCTTCATCCAATAGTTATTTTCAGATCTATATGCAAAAGCTCATCTATTTCATTATGCCATCTGCCTTTAACTGTGTGGAAGCAGTTCTTATATATTCAGCAATACTTTAAAACTGTAGTCTTAAAACATTCTATGGAAGCAAACTAAACCTTTTTCCTAAGGAAACTTTACACAAGCTCAATATGTAAAACAATAAGGTACAGGTACTGAAGCACTTTATATAAATTATGTAAAACAATAACATACAGATACTGAAGTACAGGCTGGAGTAGCAAAGAGTCATCTTATACAATATAGAACAGTTGCCTTTCATCATAAATGTTATCCATGGAAGACTGATGTTCTGTCTGGTTTCAATACTTACTTTGGATTAATTTGCTCTCTTTTCTAGTTTCTTAAGGCAGAAGCTTCTTTATTTCAGATTTTTCTTCTTTTTACTATATGCATTCAATGCTAAAATTTCTCTCGAAGCCCTGCTTTTGCTGCATCTCATAGTTTTTGATAGATTCTATTTTTATTTAGTTCTAAATATTCTAAAATTTCTCTTGGGATTTCTTCATTGATCCACATGTCATTTAGAATTGTGTTGTTTATCTCCACATATTTGGGGATTTTCCAATTATGTTTCTGTTACTTATTTCTAGTTTAATTCCATTGTGATCAGAGAGCAGACATCATATTATCTATACTTTTAAATTTGTTAAGGGATAAGGTTTGGCCTAGAATGTATTTTAGGGGGGAGGGGAGCAGAGAAAGGTTTACTGCAGAGCCAAGTATTGAGAATGGGTGGCTTGTTCTTGAAAGACCCAAACTCCAAATGTGTGCTATCTTGGTGAATGTTCCATGACAGCTTGAGAAGAATTCTGTTTTGGGGGAAGTAATTTATAGATTTCCATTTTGTTGTTCTTTTTTAGTCACTAAGTTGTGTCTGACTCTTTGTGAACCCATGGCTCCTCTGTCCATGGGATTTTCTACACAACTACTGGAGTGAGTTGCCATTTCCTTCTCCAGGAGATCTTCTTGACCCAGGGATCGATGGAACCTATGTCTCCTGTTTGGCAGGTAGATCTTTACCACTGAACTACCTGAGAAGGCCTGTAGATGTACATTATATCCAGTCAATTGATGGTATTGTTGAATTTAACTAGATTTTATGCCTGCGGAATCTGTCCCTTCTTTTTAAAGTGACTTTTCTTTTTAAAAAAAAAATATTTATTTGGCTGCATCAGGTCTTAGTTGCTGCATGCAGGGTCTTCATTGCATCATGTGGAATTTCTTGTGTGGTGTATAGTCTATCTAGTTGTGGCCCACACGCTTAGTTGCTCCATGGCATGTGGGGTCTTAGTTCCCTGACCAGGGACAAAACCCATGTCCCCTGCATGGCCAGGGAGACTCTTAACCACTGAACCACCAGGGGAGTCCCTGAATCTGTCCCTTTTTGATAAAGGAAGTTGGAGACTCCAACTATGATAGTGGACTCACCTATTTCTCCTAGAGGTTCTATTAGTTTTTGCCTGATGTAGTTTGACACTCAGGAGAATACATATTAAGGACTGTATTATTTTTTGGCTGTGCCACTATGTGGCATGTGGGATCTTAGTTCCCTGACCAGGAATCAAACCTGCGCCCCCTGCCCTGGAAGCACAGAGTCTTAACCACTGGACCACCAGGGAAGTCCCCATGGATTGTTATGTTTCTTGGAAAACTGCCCTGTATCATTACATGATACCCTTCTGTATCCTAGATAACTCCGTATTATGAAGTCTGCTCTGTCTACAATTACAATAGTGACTCTTGCTTTCTTTTTATTAGTGTTAGTATCATTAATTTTTCTCCATGGATTTAATCTATATATCTTTATATTTTTTTCCCCTTTATTTATTTATTTTTTCAGTGGGTTTTGTCATATATTGATATGAATCAGCCATAGATTTACACGTATTCCCCATCCCGATCCCCCCTCCCACCTCCCTCTCCACCCGATTCCTCTGGGTCTTTCCCGTGCACCAGGCCCGAGCACTTGTCTCATGCATCCCACCTGGGCTGGTGATCTGTTTCACCATAGATAATATACATGCTGTTCTTTCAAAACAGATTTCTCATAGATAACATATAGTTGGGTGGTGTTTTTTGATCAACTGTGACAATCTGTCTTTTAGTTGCTGCATTTAGACCACTGATGTTCAAAGCATTACTGATATAGCTGGATTAATATCCACCATATTCTTTACTGTTTTCTATTTGTCTCCCTTGTTCTTTTTTCTGTCTTCTGCATTTTGTGATTTTAACTGAGCATTTCATGGTTCCTTTTTTCTTCTACTTTCTTAGTATATCAGTTGTATTTTTCAAGCTTTTATCAGTGGTTTCCCTAAAGTACATAATACATATTTACAACTAATCCAAGTCCACTTTAAATAACACTATACCACTTCATGGGTTATATAATAATATAATTATTATATATATATAATTATATTATTATATATATAAGGTATATAAGGTATATATAAGGTATATAAGGTATATATATATATATTATATACCTTATAATAACAAAATAATCCTAAGTATTCCACCCCATCTCTTGTATCATTAGTCATTCCTCTCACATGTGTGCGTGCTAAGTCGATTCAGTTGTGTCTGACTCTTTGTGACCCCATGGACCAAGGCCTGCCAGGCTCCTCTGTCTGTGGGATTCTCCAGGCAAAAATAATGGAGTGGGTTGCTGTGCCTTCCTCCAGGGGATCTTCCTAATCTAGGGATCAAACGCACATCTCTTATGTCTTCTGCATTGGCAGGCGGGTTCTTTATCACTAGCACCACCTAAGAAGCCCATACATACACCATATGTATATGTACCATACATATACCATATGTATATTACCATATTACCATATGTAAGTATATATATAAGTAATATGCATGAGCATACATGTGTGTGTGTGTAAGTCGCTTCACTTGTGTCTGACTCTCTGTGATGCTATGTACTGTAGCCTGCCAGACTCCTCTGTCCACATTCTAGGCAAGAATACTGGAGTGGCTTGCTATGCTCTCCTCCAGGGGATCTTCCTGACCCAGGGATCAAACCTGTCTCTCTTATGTCTCCTGCATTGGCAGGCAGGTTCTTTACTGAGCCATTGGGGAAGCCCCTTACATTATCTGTATTTAATGTGATTATTCATATGGTTATATTTAAACTTTTGATCTTGCTACTGATTTTCTATTTGTCTCATATTTTCTTCATTCCCCTCTCCCCATTTTCTGCCTTTTTTGGAGGAGATTGACTATTTTTTTTTATTATTCTATTTAGTATCCTTCATTGGTTTCTTTACTGTAACTTGTTACCTTAGTAACAAGTTTGGAGTTTACAGTATATACATGTTTGATTTATCGCAATCTACCTTCAGGAGATACACCATTTCACACAGAAGAAACTTTAGATATTATATTTCTCCCTTCATGCTATTGCTGTTATATGTTTTACTTTTACATATGTTATAATCCCTAAAGTCCATCATTATCATTTTTGTTTAAACAATTATTTTTACATAGGTGTAGAGTTATAGAGATATAAGAAAAATATCATATCTACCTAGGTAGTTACCATTTTCAGTGTTCTTCATTCCTCTGTGTAGATTCCTATTCCTTTCTAGTACCATTCTCTTCCACCTACCCACCTTCCATTTAACATTCCTTGGATTGAAGGTCTATGGTAATGAATTCTTTCACCTTTCTGAAAAAGTCTATAATTGGCCTTTGATTTTGAACAATATTTTTGCTGAACATAGGGGAAATATAAGATAGGAGAAATATGACTTAAATGCATAAATCAAATATAAATATGATTTATACATTGGAGAAGGAAATGGCAACCCACTCCAGTATTCTTGCCTGGAGAATCCCAAGGACAGAGGAGCCTGGCAGGCTACAGTCCATGGGGTCGCAAGAGTCGGACACGGACACGACTTAGCAACTAAAACCACAAACCACGTATAAAATATTTCACAACAAAAATGAAGAGTTGAAAAAAGATTAGAGAAGATAACGTATGGAAAACACCTGAAACATGGAAACGTGCAAGGAAAAGGAGAGGGAAAACTGATTATACTACTTTTCCTATTTAATAGACTTTTATTGAATGCTTATTGTGTCCCAGGCTTTTAAAATCTCTCCAACACAGAAACTGTAACAAGAAAACAACATGAGAAGTGGGGAGACAGATAAAGGAATTGCAAAGCCAAGGTGTTACTTCAACATTTCCCAGGTGGAGCCCTAACATCATCATCATTGTTGTTGTTTAGTCACTAAGTCATGTCCGGACTCTTTGCAACCCCGTGGACTGTAGTCTGTCAGGCTCCTCTGTCCACTGGATTTCCCAGGCAAGAATACCGGAGTGGGTTGCCATTTCCTTCTCCAGGGGATCTTCCTGACCCAGGGATGGAACCTGAGGTGCCTACGACGTCTCCTGCATTGCAGGTGGATTCTTTATTGCTGAGCCAACACGGAAACCCAAAATCATTATAAGTGTTTTAAAAATTCCTTTAGATAGTTAAATTTTAAGTGAAAAAATTACAAATTTATTCAAGTAAATATAAGGAAAACAGTGTATTATAATTACTAACTCAAGAGATAAGAAGCCAGGATTCTAAGTTCCATTCTAATTCTTGTAATATGATCTTTAAAAAGTCTGAGCCTAAGCTATCTTAGTCTAAAGCCACACCCTTAAATCTAGGAAAAATAATATATTATCTGCCTGAAGGTAGGACTAGGTGATTTCTTGAGGTATTTTCCATCTCTAAAGGCAAAGTTTCTCTGACTGGATTAACAAGATTCCATTCTGATCCAACTCTTGCTTGTTTCCTGTGGCAAGGAAGCAGTATGACTAAGCACATACTCCAAGAAGTTTGGAGTCAAAAAGAGACAGCAGTCTTCTAACCTAGCTGTGACTACTTATAACATACTCTGACTTCATAAAGTCCTGATCATAAAATCTTTGAAGGGAAGTAAAAAGCGCAACAGTTGTAGGAACTAAATATTTTCATTAACTGTGTGTAAAAAAATAAGCAATTTTTTCAATTTGTGCAAAGGTTGAGTAGTTTTTATTTTTAAATAAATCTTAACACAAAATAAAATTGTCTTGTGAAACAAAAGAATGTTGAAGCCTTTCAACCCTTGATGCTATGACTATTAATTTGCTATTTATCTGAGGAGAAGAAATTTTTCCTCTGTAGTGTTTCCTCCTGTTGACTACATGATAACATTACTAAAATTTTATTCAGGTGGCAATTAAATGCTACTTCCCTCTTGCTATTTTTATTCCATTTCAAAACAATTTCTCTTAAATCTCACCCATATATGTAAAACCAAAAATGATTTTGAGAAAAATGATCTTTAATCAACACCATGAGAAGTATTTCTCCTGTACTTGACTTTCAAGAATAAAATTAAATGCAAATTGTCCCCACAAAGTCATGCTGTTTCCAATTATTTCTGAAGATAATACATACCTCTGCTTCCATGTGATAAGCATTTTCTAGCCTTTTAAAATCTTTTGTCACAGTTACATTTTCTGACTGAAACAGAAAGTACAAGAATATGATTACTAAATGTTTGGCTACTAAATGCAATTACTCTAAAACATAAAGTATAAACTTGTACTTATTAAAATCAGAATAAGAAAATATGTGAAAAGAACTGGCTTTAAAACTTTCCTTAAAAAAACATAAATTCAGAAACCTATAAATATTTGCTGATATTTCATCATAATTGTCATTCCACTTGTAATTTTTACATTAGCTAGTTCAAAAAGTATGAACTTAGGGTGATATACATATATGAAGCATTATTTGTACCTAAAACATTCTGAATGTTGTAGGGATGTTAGAGTTTACAAAATGTTTAACTCACAAATAATACTAATTTACTGAACACATATAGTATTGCAACTTTGGGCAAGTTACTCAACTGTTTGAGACATAGTTTCCACACTTATAAAATTGTGTTACACTGCATGTGAGGTAGTAGGTAGATGGGCCCCAGGCTGAGCCACTGGAGTTTGTCAGGCTGAGCAATTGGACCTCTTCTCTCCCTCCCCCAAAATTTCAGGGGAAAAGATAATGGCAGGAGCAGAGAGGAACTAAGCCCTGCTACAGTAAAAAGATGACCACATCTTTCATTCTTCAGGAAAAAGAGACCTCCCTGACTGTACATGTGCAGAAAAGTTCCTAGGGGGTCAAAAAGGAAGGGGGTGCTAACCCATAATATGTTTTGCCAACCCCTCAGAGACCCTTGTGCTGGAATCATCTTGGCCAAAAGATTCATGCGCACATTGGACAGGGCCCTGAGTCAGATCAGATGTGGGCAACAAGCAAGATAATTGGTTAGAGGAAAACAAAGACCTGGAAGAAGGCCCCTATTTTAGCAATTCAGACCACACCTTTAGCAAAGATGCCCTAACTCTTCTCTGAGTGTGTAGCTCTGCTTTGCTTCTGTCCTAAATAAACTGCTTTTCTTTGTGCTCTTTCATATGTATGGTGCTTCTAATAATCTCTGCCTGTTTTACAACCTTGGTCTCTTAGTAAAATTCTTTTTTCAAAGAGGTCAAGGGCCAGGGCTCTGCCTCTAGCCCCTAGTGGTCTAGTGGTTAGGATTCCTGGTTTTCACCCAGCCAGCCCAGGTTTGATTCCCAGGCAGGAAACCAAGATCTTGCTTCAAGCTGCCACTCACTGCTATTACCTCCGAGATCACATGGAACTGACTTGAGAATTTAATGAAAAGTTGTGAATAATGAAAAGTTGTGAATAAAATGCTTGACAGAGAAGGCACTCGGCAAACAGAGATGCAATACCATTATGATGTAAACATTTCCTGAAATACTGGACCTAAGCCAGCCTGTTCTTAGAAAAGTAACATTAATGCTTTTTGATTCTCTGGGTAAGTACAGGGTATATAATTCTGATAAAAAAGTTGAACTTCTTATTTATGTTTCAAAAGGGTTTTAAAATTTAGTGAAATGAATTCTTGACCTACTCCCACTCTTGGGGATAGGCCGAACTTATATTTTATAAATGTTTATATCTTTAAAAATACATGCTAAATAAAGATGATGATGCTCAATCACTTAATTATGTTATTTGGTAAAGGATTTAGATGCACATGAATTTTAAGATATACACTAATTTCAAGCCATTTATAGACCTAGAAAATTCTAAAAAGCTTTAACCTGAAAATCTGAACTTAAGTTCCAATTATAGCTCTGATGTCAGTTTCAATGAAAATATTAATTCATTTTTGTGATATTATCATCTTATGGTAATAATTATTCATTGTAGAAAACTACAGTATTGATAAATATAAACTAAACCAATGCTGTATACATTGCTTAAAGTTGAAAACATGAAACTTGATACATGAAACATTTGTCATTTAGTATTCTTTTATGACATGTAAACATATCTTCTATTTTCTCAGAGGTCTTTTTTCAGTTTTCCCCCACTTCACTTGATAAATATATATAAGACTTCTATTAGAGAAATAATTTTAGGAAAGATAGCAGAAAAGAAAGTATCTTTTACTGTTTCACTTAACATTATAGTTTTTATAAAAATAATATACACTAATTAATGAATATCTAATACTAGAGAAAGAATAGTCTCCAAACCCCTTATGTTAATATTTCAGTAAACATTTAATTAAATCATCTATCCATGCACATAAAAATTTGTAGATCTATGTATAGAATTTTTTATAAATGAAATTATACTCTATATGCTGTTCTGTAACCTTTTAATCACTTCTACTTTAGAAAAATTTAAAATCTACAGAAAAGTTGCCAAGATAGTATAGAGTTCCATATACCTCAGTTTCAGGTTTTTCTGATGTTATCATTTTTTTATTCTATGGTACATATCAGTTCAGTTCAGTTGCTCAGTCTTGTCCAACTCTTTGTGACATATACACATATATCCACAACTGTTTCTGTATCTATCCATCTGATATATACTAAGCTAAACATGAGTTCATACTGATGTTTCTAACTCTAATTAAGAACCACAGAGTTCATTCTAACCTTCCTTCCTTATCTATAATTTCCTCTCCAGTAGTCAGAAACCTGATTTCCCTCATCCACCAACCACCTATTTTTCAAGCCTACTATACATATAAAGCAGTTTCAGAACAGTAAACCTTGTAAAAACATTTACTAACTAGAGTACAGAGTTTATGTATCTTTCATCTTTATCATTAGTTCCTAGTAAAATATAATTTTCCAAACTTACTTAGGATACTCTGCTCACCTTCTGTCCCCATGTTCAGTGCAATTATGTCATTCACTTGTAACAGAGTTAGGTTCATTTGTCACAGTCTGGGTTCTGTCCTGGAATTGATCTGTGGTTTTTTTTTTTTTAAATTTGCATAATTAGTGTCCCCTTTTTGTGATTTACAGTTTTATGGGTTTTGACAAGTGTATTCACCACCCCAGTACCACACAGAATAATTTTTTCCCCTTGAAAAGTTTCTCTGTGCACCTCCTTTATAGTTAACCACTTTGCCATCAAACAACCTGTCCACCAATTTATGTCCCTATAGTTTTCCCTTTTCCAGAATGTCACATGAATGGATCATAGAATGTAAACCTTTTGAAGCCGTTTTTTTAGCTTATAATATTTAAGATTTGCTCATGTTATTCTGTGAATAGCTTGCACCTCTTTATTGCTGAGTAATTTTCCAATGCATGGATGTAACAGTTATCCATTCTGCTGTTGAAAACATCTTGGCTGTTCCAAGTTTTAAAGTTTTAGTGAGTTATGAATAAACCTGCTATAAATATTCTTGTGCAAATTTATATGTGAACGTAAGTCTTTGATTCTTTTGTGGGTTAATGGTTCCTATAGTAAGTCTAACTTTGTAAGAAGCTGTAAGACTGTCTTTCAAAGTGGCCAAACCACTTTGCAGTCTTACCAGCAATGAATGAAAATTTCTGTTGTTCCACATCTTTGCCAGCATTTGCTATCATCAATGGTATTGGATTTTAGTCAATCTAATACATGCATAATGGTATCAAATTGTGGTTTTAATTTGCATTTCTTTAATGACAAATGATGTGGAGGATCTTTTCATGTGTTTACTTGCCATCTGTATATATTCTTTGGTGAAGTATATGGTCAGGTATTTTGTGCTTTTAATTGAGCTATCTGTTTTCTTATTATTGAATCAACCATAAAATCAAATAAAGCAGTAATTTTTATTTTTAAGGGCACTTGAGTTAGATTCTTGCACATCCAGTAAGGGGAAGATAGACTTTAATAAATGGTTTCAATAGATGTTTTCTTCTAAATGGGTAAGTACGGCAACTTACCCATTTAGGAGAAAACAAAACCCTTTTCCTTATACCAAAATAAATTCCAAATGTAGTAAATATTTAATGTACTATAAAGGGTCCCTAAAAAGTCCAGGAAATATTAGTTAATAGTTATGTAGCTTCAGGCTTGTGAAGGACCCAATAAGCATTACACCAAAGTCAGAAAACTTTTTTTTTTTGCGGGAGAAATGTTTATTTGAAGTGAAAAACAATAAAAACAATAGTACTTTAACCAACATATGAAGCAGAACAAGAAAACAATAAAAACAGATTACATTAGTTCTTACAAATTTGGGGAATTTAAAAACTCTTATCGTTTAGCTTTAATCTCCTTATGAGAAGCTTTCCTTATGAAGAAAATAAAACTTCGAAGAGTTTAAGTGATTTACTAGAAGACTCAAAAATATCATGAAAAATTTTACTATTAAGAGAATTTAAATAAATCTTTAAAATTTTTAATGTTTAATACTGTAAACAGGTTACATGGCAAATAAGAAATTGGGAAAATTTTTGCAATATATGAGAGATAGTTATTAATAATCTTAATTTTTAAAGTTCTCTAAAGTTAAATCTCTAAAGTTCTCTAAATCTCTAAAGTTAAAGTTCTCTTAATTTTTAAAGTTTAAAGAAAAGATAACAGAAAAATAGGAACAGTAATAGGGAATGTTTAATAAGTGTTTTACTTAAAATGCAGTGATCAGGAATGTTTAATAAGTATTTTACGGTTGAATGAGTAAATATTGCTTGGAACTTGAAACCATTTTTCCATGAAAACACTCAAAATGAGGTCATGCCGTCACAGGTGAAACTATATATAACCATAAAATTATATATGATCTATATGATAGCTGAATAGTTTATTAAAAACCATTTTCTAAGTACACATTATGTGAGGAGTATGAAACATAACCCACCAAGACAAAGCAAAGAAGAGACAAAATGATCTCCACTCTGGAGAGGTTTAGAATATGGAGGAGAGACAAGGAAAGCAGTAATTATAATATAAAGTGATACATTTTATTAAGGGTGGTGAATGGAGTATGGTATGCAGGGAGTAGTGTAGGAAAAAAGTGCTCAAGAAGTGAACTTGGGCTGGTTTTTAAAGGAAAAAGAAGGGAAGTCAGTCTATGAGGGGAGGAGATGACAGGAAATGACAGAGTTAAGCTCCATCTATTAAGTGAAAGAGTTTGGAATATGAGGGGCCTTTTAATCAGGGGAGTGATGTTTATAAACACAGATTTTAAAGTTTAAAATGAATAAAGATTTTGTGAAGACCCATTAAATTCACCCAAAATGTAATATAAATGATTTTATTTGCATTTTCTACTGAACAAATTATTTACCACTGCTTCCCTCCATCAGCAGAGATAATCTGGAGATTACTGACCTTTGCATGTCTTGAACACTAAGTCTTTAATGTACTTACTTTAAGTTGGATGTAGTGACTGATCCTGTTTTACATATTAGAAGCTGCAGCTATGGGAGCTTCGTATACATTTTAAGCAAAAAACTTAAGAACTAGTTATATTATTCAAATATGTCTGCAGCACTGGCAGCAGTTTTGGGGAGAAAATGTATTTCTATATATTAAATTCATTTTATTCACATAATTTATAATTAGCAGCAGATCCTTCTAAACTGTAAAATCATTTAGAGGCATCTTTTCAAAATGACTTTTAAAATACATCTATGTTTATAAATGCAATCTATGTTTATAAGTACAAATAAAACTTCTCCTTAAAATAAAGACTTGCTTTTTCAGGGTGTGTCATTTCTAACAAGAGCACTTTTAAGAACTCAGTGTCGGGGGGACACAAATCACAGCTCTGGCCTTCAGGCTACTCTGTAATAAGAGGGATCTGAGACAGCCTATGAAGTCTGTGCTTTCTAATTCTCTTTCATTCTGATTATCTGGAGCCTAGGATAGTTGAAAGAAACCTAGATTTTGGTTTTGAGAATACAGGAGTTCAAATATAACCCTGGGTGTTCAGAGCATTATTTAACTTCCTTAAATCTGGAAAGTGGGGATATTAAAACCTGCTTAACAGGGGTGTTGTACGAATTAAAGAAGACTCATTCTTCTTTTTTTTTTTTAAAGTGGGCTTAGGGCAAGATTTATTTAGAGATTTGTTTCAGGATCATCTCTGGTAAGAAGAAGTATTTCACATATGTGGCATGTACAATATACTGGCTTAATTTTCTTTTTTGAGCTAAAACTAAACAATTCGGAGAAAATTTTGAGTCTTTATAAAACGAAAATGGGTACAATATTCCCCCTATCCCGCCCCAGCCCACATTACTTTTTGCGAAAAATACCGAAGAATCACTTCATGTAAAGCTTTCCCAGGCTGGGAGGAGGGGTGCAGAATAAAAACAAAAAAATGATTCAGTGTCTAGCACACTACTTATGCAAGCATTTACATCTTATTGTTTCAAGTTTAACAGTTCGTCATTTCAAGGTTAAAAACAAATTACTGCAACAAGTGATACCAAATAAAACCCCACTCAATTTTAATTCTTTTGTTTTATAAGTCACTGCAGCTGATAATTACTTTCCCCTAGAAGGATGGGCTGGGAAAGATTGAAGGCGGGGGGAGACGGGGACGACAGAGGATGAGATGATTGGATGGCATCATAGACTCGACGGACGTGAGTTTGAGTAAACTCCGGGAATTGGTGATGGATAGGGAGGCCTGGCGTGCTGCGATTCACGGGGTTGCAAAGAGTCGGACACGACTGAGCGACTGAATTGAAGTGAGGAGGATGGGCCAGAGATACACTCGGCCAGATCCTCGCGGCCCCTCACGCGGCCGAAGACACAAAGGTGTCCCAGACACTCAAAACCCTCCCCGCCCCTACCCTCCGCCGCCGGCTTTTCGCGGTCGGGCTGGAAGCTCCTGGCCGGCGGAGCGCTCACCTGCACGCCCTGCAGCCGGAGGCTCTGCGTGATGTAGTCCAGGCGGCGGCAAACGCTCTTCTTGGCCTCGGCCGCCGCCCCCTTGATGCTGCTCACCCGCACGACCACCTGCGCCCGGTCGGGGCTCGCAGACACCTCCGCGGTGCCGCTGACATGCACCTCGCGGGTGGGAGTTTGGGCCGGCGCTGAGGAGAGAGGGCGGCGGAGGCCCGGCAGCGTCTCTCCGCCCGAGAGCAGATAGTTTTCCCGGCCCGGGTCAGCCCAGGGAAGCAGTTCCACGAACACCCGCGACTGAGGGGTCTGCTGCAAAGACATAGCGATGGCAGCTTGGTTGTCCGTAGCAACTCAGAGCCGACGGCGGCCGAAGGGGTCCAAGCGCCTCAAGGCTGGCGCGGCGCGACGCGGCGCAAAGGATGTCGGGATGGGCTTAGCGGTCGAGGAGCCGCTGTGGAGGACGCGAGTTACGCTTTGCGGGGGATTTTGCCTCGTCTCCGTTACGAGTTGTTGACTGAGCGCGGCGCTGTGGTTTTTAACTTGCTTACCTTGTGGTCTTGGAAAACCTGAGGGAGGTTTTTATGCGGCCACCCTCTCAGTGAGCTCCCCTTTCCACGCCGTCCGTCTGCCTCGGCCGGCGACGCGCCGTGCGTACCTCGGAAGTTTCCTCAGAGGCCGGGATGGCTCATTTTATCCTCATCTGCTGCGATTGTCCCAACTTTGTCTTTACTTTTGTCTGACTTTACTATTCCACTTGCGCAGTGGGCCCCACGGCACCGCAGAGCGCCAGAGATTTGTGTTGGATTGAACTTACCAGTTTGATCTTGGAAGTTTTATAAGATTCCTCGAATCTCAGTTTCATCGCCTCTAAAGCCATGTTGATAATGCATTCCACATTTGCAGTGTGATCATAAAGTAATTGCCATATGGAAAGCATTTTCATAATGGATAATGAAAATAGCTAAAGCTTTGGCATGCTTTTCAAATGTCTAGAATTTTCTCTAAAATTCCTGGAATGGTTCTGGCCTTGAATAAGGACAAGAGAAACTCAAGTGGTATCAAAGCACATTCAACAAGGACATGGCAGAGCCTTACACTGCTTAGTTCTTATCTTTACCCTTTGCTTGAAAAAATATCACAATGTTTAACCCAGTGACCCACATTAAGTAGATTTTCTTCCAACAATAAGTAATGATGTATAAAAATAGCTCTCCTGTCCCAGAGGAAAAAGATTTTTTTTTTTAAGAAAGGACAACTGTTCTCTTGAAAGGAGCCTGAAAAAGCCAACCGACAATCCTCAGGTAGTTTCTTCTCTATCATTATTCTTTTATTTTTGATGAGTAAGATGATTCAACTAAACCCGCAGCTCCTTCATTGGTTCATGGATAGTTTTGTGTATATTTATTTCGATGTTTATTGTTAGATAGAAGCAATTATATGTTAGTATTTTAATTTTAAAAACCTTTCCACTATATTTTTTTTAATAATTTGTCACCAAAAATAATGTTTCGTGAATCTTGCAGAGAATTCTTTTCGTTTAATGATAAATGTGGAAAAATATAACCTTCAAGGTGAACCACTGAATGAATGTACATCATAGGTAAAAAGCAATAGGAGTTTTAAGTGCATATAAATATTTAGGGTATGCTAAAAGTAAGTTTCAGATAACTGGGAAAATGAGTAAGTGGTATAGGGATAATTCGTTGGCTATGTGAAAGAAGTATTGATCTGTATCTTAACATGCACTAAAAATAAAATTCAGATGAGACAAAAAATAGAAGAGAGAATGGGTAAATATAAATATAGGAATGAGAAGGACTTTCTAGGCATGATTTCAAATGCAGCAACCATAAGGAAAGGTCTGAAAAATTTGATTACACTAAAATAATGTCAGTATGTGAAACAAAATAAAAAGGTGAGGGGTAAATTGGGAAAAAATATTTGTATGAAAAGCTAATAGTCTTAATGTTTAGTGAGCTCTTACCAGAAAAAAATGAAAGAAAAATGAATAATTTCACAGAGGTAAACCTTGGATCATTCATAACTGTCATAACAAAATCCCATGGAGCCGGTGGCTTAGAAATTTCTTTTCTCTGGAGGCTAAGAAATCCAAGATGAAGGCTTGGTGTCTCCTTGGTTTGCAGACAACCTTCTCACTGTGACCTCACGTGACCTTTCTTATGTGCACAAGGATCCCTGATATTTCTCTTTTTATAAGAACGCCAGTTCTGAAATCCCCTGGAGAAGGGAATGGCAACCCACTCCAGTATTCTTGCCTGGAGAATTCCATGGACAGAGAAGCCTAACGGGCTACGGTCTATGGGATCACAAAGAGTGTGACGCATATGAGCAAGTATTGGATTAGAGCTCTAACCTCATTTAACCTCAATCTCCTCTTTAAAGACTGTATCTCTAAATACAATAATACTGGGGGTTGGCAATTCAACCTATGAATTTGGGTGGTGAGGGGACACAATTCGGTCCATAACACAAGCCAGTAGAGCAGAAATATCAGTAGTCTATAAAATGAGGGGAAAAAAAGTTTTTATCTTAGTAAAAAGTGCAAATTTTACAATACAGTCCATGGAATTTTTCAGGCCAAAATACTGGAGTGGGTGGCCTTTCCCTTCTCCAGGGGATTTTCCCAACCCAGGGATTGAACCCAGGTCTCCTGGATTGCAGGCAGATTCTTTACCAGCTGAGCTACAAGGGAAGCCTAAGAATATTGGAGTGGCTAGCATATCCCTTCTCCAGGAGATCTTCCCTACCCAAGAATTGAACCGGGGTCTCCTGCATTGCCGGCAGATTCTTTACCAACTGAGCTATCAGGGAAGCCTCAAATTGACAATAATTATCCTTTTTTTGAACTGTCATTTTGGAAAATGATAAAGTCAGTAGGAATGGAGTTGGGATAGATAAAGGAGTAATTTTGAAAGAAGAATGGAATAGTTCATGGCAAAAGAACTATATAGTAAATAAAAGAGAAGGATAAACCAAAGCTGATAAAGATTTTCAGTCAGACCTGGGAAAATGAATGAGGATGATAGAGTATGTATATTAGTTCAGCTCACAATGACCTAGTTCTCCTTTAGAGTCAATGCTGAGCCTCTAGCAACCATCCTGAATAACAGATCTCTTGACTTTGTACTTTGTACAACTTGATAAGACCCAGAATAGGCAAGTTCAACTCACAGTGACCTAGTTCTCTAGAGTTAATGCTGAGCCTCTAGCAAACATCTTGAATAGCACACCTCTTGACTTTGTATTTGATTAGACCCAGAATAGGCACTTGTTTCACGCTGGGCTGGTTAGACGTTTTCTTTTTTATTCATAGAAATCTATATTTACATAAAATTTTAAAAATTCAGCCACTCAGATGGTGAACCACGACATATATGTACTTGAGAGAGACAGATTTGCCATTTTTCATATGTAGTTTCTAGTAGAGAAGCAGAAAATGTCAATGTGTCAGTGGACAGAGAAAAGGAAAGAAGAGAGACAGGAAATAAAGAAAGCATTCAGAGAGGAACAGAGATGAGATTCAGAATCCAAATGAAGTTCCAATTTATGTTTATAGAATTTTTCTTAGACCTGGCTTCATTCACACCCTGGAGCTCTATAAAATATTCCTGTGTCCTTATCATAAGATCTCCCTTGCCTTTTTTAATGCATAAGTAGGTTGGCTGAGTTTTATGTTATCCTAAAACTAAAACTTTTGACTGATAATATATAGAGGAGATAAATATAGAGGAGAATTCAGAGAAGACTTGTACAGCTTTGGAATTTCTCGTGAGAGCCTTTTTCAAAGAGAGGATAAGGTTCCAGGTGACAGATCAGATGACTGGAGTCACAGGATGACAATGGGGATATCTGAAAGTGTGCTGCATGCTGCTTGACACATAGTATTAAATACACAACTTCCAGTGGTCTTGTATAGTCCTGCATCACTTTTCGAGCTGAGACAGCTTTGGCTTTGAGGATAACCTCTGAGTAAGGTAGTAGGGAGTAGAATAAAACTGATGGAATAAAACTTACATGGTACTAAACAAAGCCCAGGGGAAAATTGCTTATCTGAAAATGCCATTCACCCAGAAAGAGAAAAAGTTTTAACTCAAGTCATGTCCGCATAAGTACAGAGTTAAGACATGTAATCTTTTTTCTTTTTTTTTTTTTTTGCTCCAGACTTGTAGAAACATGATAAAATCACTTTAAGCTTAGAAAATATAGTATGTTATGAGAACAGTGAAAGATTGTCCCAAGGAGGGTGAAGGTTAGATAAGTAACCTTCTGAGAATGACAAAGGAACTGAAAAAGAAAACAAATTATATTACCTTAGACACATGTCCCTAAGATTTAGTACAGTCAGGAGTACTGACTAACATGATATAGAAGTGATCCTAAGTGTGATGAATACAGAAATAGAGAAACAAAATAGCAAATGACTAACATCATTGGCTCTTTTTTTCACTATCACAGTTGCCAACCTTTTAGATAACTTTCCTATCTGTTTGCTTCTAGACTTTCCCACCCAAACCAGTTGTGTAATTCAATGGCCACTAAAAGAAATTTGATCATTTGTATGAGTAATTTAGATCCCAATATGATCTTTCCTATAAACTTCAAGTTTCAAATCTTTGAACCTCATGGTTTCTTACGTAGTTCTAACACTTTTTGTCTGTAATCTTTTGATGTGTTTTGATGTCTATCTCATTTATAGCCACATTGTTGTACTGATATCTGTATATACCTTGCAATTTTATCTGCACTTCATAGCCAGCTCACTAGTCATCTGCCTATGAAGAAAATAATCCCCTTTCCTCTTAATCACTTCATGTTCAGTCTTTCCCCTAAATGCAGTCAGTTTTTGTTTGTTCAGAAATAGGAAGGAATGGAACGTTTCTGAATATTTGAACAATGTGGATGATTTACTACAAGTAGTCTACATGAATGATCAACCTCAAATGAATTATTTTATAATAATGATAAGATTAATATAATAAAGGGCTTCCCTGGTGGCTCAGTGGTAAAGAAACCGCCTACAATGCAGGAGACACAGGAGACATGGGTTCTATCCCTGGGTTGGGAAAATCCCCTGGAGGAGGGCATGGCAACCTACTCCAATATTCTTGCCTGGAGAATCCCATGGACAGAGGAGCCTGATAGACTACAGTTCATAGAGTATTGAAGAGTCGGACATGACTGAAGTGACTTAGCATGCATGCAATATAATAAAATCTCTCTTTGATAATTCAGAAGAAACTTCAAAATCTTGGGGGTGGCTTAGGCTCACAAATGCAAGCAAAAATCATTATTCAATAGCACTGCAAAATAAATCTGATTATTCAGGTGTTCTGAGTGGTTTCGGATTCTGGATAAATAGGAGATTATTCTAGCCTTCAAAATATGAATATTCTTTGATCTTCTCATACTCATCCTGTCAGACTATAATCATGAAATATCACAGGTATTTATGTATTTGGCTATGGTATTTTGTTAATAAAATAATCCACCTCATTGGTTCTATTTTTTTGTTTGTTGAGGATTCTTGTCATATAGATGTATTCTTTAGTGATGCAAAGTGAAATCTTGACTGTCTAAACAGATTTTCTCAACCTTGCCCTCTTGTAATGGTAAGAGAGGATAGACTGTTCAGTCCTCTGTCAGCTCCTGACCATTTGCTTAATCCTCCCACTGAAGTAAGTATACTGAGATGGTGACAGTTCCCAGTGAGTTCTGCAGTGCTACCTAGAAAGAGCATGGGCTTTGTAGTCCTACAGACCTGTGGTTGAATTTTTCCTAGATCTGTGACTTTACGGAATTTATTTGAATCTTTCTGAGACTGAGTTTCCTCATCTGTAAAACAGAGATAATAACATATACCTGCTGCAGGGACTGCTAATGTTTTACTTTTATTCTTGGGCACAATAAATACTTTCAGCCTCTCTTGCAGACTGATGTGTCCAGGCCTGAATTCTTGCAATGGAATGCTGGTTGGAAATAAAATGCACCACTTCCTGCTTGACCTATAACAATCCCCCAAGTGTGCTCTTCGTACATTTTCTTCATCCGCTGATTGGAAAGGACCCTAGAGACCAAAGAGAAACAAGAACTTTAAGACAGAAGAAGCTTGGAACAGAGCCTGCTGCCACTCCTTTGCCACCCCATGAGATGTAAGCAAGAAATAACATTTATTTTGGTAAGTCGCTGACACTTGGAGGATATTTGTTTCATCAGTTAGTTTACCCTCTAATATACCTTTAGGATTAGTATAAAGATTACACGAGAAATATTTATTTATGCGACTGACGTAAATCAAGTGTTCAGTAAATGACAGTTATTGTCATCATCATCCTTTACATGTATTGATATAAGCATGTGAGCGTTCAGGCACTGCAGGTACCAGGATTCTCCCAAATGATCAGACCAATAGGATCTGAGTTGGCAGGACTGACTTCTTGCTGCTCTTCTTACCGATTGGTACTTCTCAGATTCCTTAAAAGTATAAATGATTAATTCTTTTAGTTATAGATTTTTAAATTAAGTTGTAGGTGGCATATAACATTATATTAGTTTCAGATATACAGTGTCGTGATTCGATATTTGTATATATTGGGAAATAATCGCCATGGTATGTCTAGTCAGCAGCCAGTTATAGATTTTGACATCATATATTTAGTCCTTTTGTTGGCCTGTTCATTTTATTTTCTGTCATTGTAACATGTGATACCCCTAACTTTTAGTCACATTCTTTATACCTATAATTATGTACCATTTAGGATCCAGGGGAGAGAGACCAGGCCAGTACTGTTCAATAGAGATACAGTGTAAGCCACAAACATAATCTTAAATTTTCTAGTAGTCACATTAAAAAAAGTTTAAAAAGAACCCAAGTGAAATTAATTTTTAATAATTATCTAACCTAATATATCCAACATTAACATTTTAACATGTAATCAGTATCCTTTGAATCTGTTATTCATGCTGATTTTTGAAATCAGTGTGTGTTTAACACTGACAGCATATTTTGACTTAGACTAGCCTGATTGCAAGTGTTCAAAAGCCACAGTTGTATATTGGCTACCACATTAGACAGCTCAGAAATGGGCAAATGAAAAGGCCTATCACCAGTTAGGAAAAACTAAGTTATGTGCTGCATTTTCTTTGTAGATGGAGAATAGCATTATTCTTATTGTTCTGGGAGAAAAGACATGGAAGGGCAAACATTCACATCACCAGGTTCAGGAGATGGACATTTTACTTATGGGGTGTCGTTTCTCTGGGATACAAGTCAGGAAGCTTCTTTGCAGCTCAACTTTCTGTGGTACTTTGTATGTATTAGAAGGCTCTTCAACATAATGGTCAATGTTCATACAATTATATTTTCAACATTCATAAATTTTTAATAAAAATATTTATAACTTTTATAGGAAAACTAACATTTTGAGCTTGTGTGCTAAGGGAAACCATACAAGAGCCTGATACACAGTGATCTTCAAAGTCTAAGCTGGTAATAAAGTATTAATTTTTCTTAGGAAAAGTTAACTACTCCTAGTCTCAGTTTTCAAAGGAAATTTAACTTTTTTTGTATAAAACATAGACTTTAGAAATCCACTACTGTAAATGCCCATCTATCCTTGTTTAATGAAAGCACAGGAATCACTTTTCAGTGTATAAAACAAAAAACAGAGTTTAATTTAAAGACATTGAATTTACCGAAGTAAACAATATTTGAATAATATGGTTACTTTAAAGATGATGGGCAGTCACTCCCAGGAAGGAAATAATATGTTGCAAGTTTGAAAGAAAATGGTTTTATTAAGATGTCATTTCATGAAAAGGAACTAATGTCTTTAATATTCAAAGCACCAAAAACAAATTTAACACACTGTGCTAGGGAAACCAGACATAACATTTTATGGTTAGAAAAGATAAGATTTTAAGAAAAAAAAGGTTACCTTGTTTTTCTCTTCTATCATAGAAAGGAGATTAGATATGAGGCAAATTAGGGGGGAATTCAGGGGGAAAGTAATGTATACAAATCAGATGATAAAGGAAAAATTAATAAAGTTGAATACAGATTGTTAAATGATAATGGGAAGAGGTCATATTTAACATAACTATATGTTTTTAAAAGCTATAGTCATGTTGTATAGTGCATCCTCAGAACTCATTTATCTTCTAAACATACTGTATATTAAAATTAGAATGCACTGTTGGTGGGACTGTAGATGCGTCCAACTATTGGGGGAGTTGCTCAAAATATTAAAAAATAGACCTTTTATTTGATCTAGCAATCCCACTTCTCTACTGTCATTTCCATGCTACCCCTTACCCACCATGCTACAGAGAACTGAAGACTAGACTTGTTAATGCGGAAGTCATGGCTTCACAGTCACAAACTAGAAATAGAGGATGGGTTCAACTGTTTTATTTCTGATAGGAGAGAGAGTTTAGATGAGCTATCCAAAAGCAAAGCCATAGGTTTGGGGAGATGTTCTCTGGCTTTTAAGTTGAATGTAGCTGTCAACCTATTTAGTAGTTGATTCATTAGGTGACTTAGATTGCATTTTGCAGTATTTTATGCTTGGAAGATTTACCAAGAAATTTACGTTTATTAAAATTAAACTTTCTTTTGTTGTATACTAATGACATTTTTAAGGCCACAGTATGTATTAGATGATTCTGACCTTAAAAAAATTCCTGATTATAATTATTACACTTTTGCTTTAGATAATTGGATTTTTTGTTTTCAAAATTGGCTCTGTGTGTGTGTGTGTGTGTGTGTGTTTGAAAGGGCTGAGAAAAGAAAGTTTGGGGTAAGAAAGTTTAAAAAGAAGTTTTTTGTTAAGTAAACTTAGGCCTGGGGCTTCCCCAATGGTTCAGTGGTAAAATAACCTGCTTGCAATGCGGGAGACTCAGGAGATGTGGGTTCAATCCCTGGGTTGGAAAGATCCCCTGGAGGAGGAAATGGCAGCCCATTCCAGCCTTCTTGCCTGGAGAATGCAATGGACAAAGGAGCCTGGTGAGCTACAGGGCATGGGGTCACAAAGAGTTGGATGCAGCTGAGCACACACACACTCACACAAACTTAGGCCTTAAGCACTGTAGTTACAGTGCCTGATAGATAAAACTGCCTTGCCTTTAAGGAAGATACATAATACTCAAAAAAGTTAATGCTTGTCATAAAATTTTAGCATAAAATAATCTTTTTGTGCGTTTTTGGCTTACTGTATTATGGTCAATTTGGAAAAGAATAGTTTCATTATGTAGTAATACCATCTACAGTATCCTTGGACTGTTCTGGAAGTATATGACATGTGATTACTAAATTTTTATGACACCTAAGTATTGATGCTCCCCATAGTATTTAAAACTAACTTAACCATAGTAATCTCCTAAATTCACATTTTAATGAAGCCAAAAATCCTAATAAGCTTCAAGTGCTTAAAGCTAATGCTGCAGGAAATAGTTTATGAAATTTCTTCCTTTATTAAAAAAATTAAAAATGGCTCTCTTAAGGAGCTATGTATGCATTAAGTATGGAAAGAAATGTACAGTCTATTAAAATTTAGCATCATGCATATGTTTTATAGCTTTTTTATCTCTGAAACACTTTGATATTAACTGCTTTATGTGTGAAAAACATGAGTTTCTATCCCATCATGCTGACTAGAAACTTCTTCAGATTGTCCAGTGGCTTGAGAGAACTTGGTGTAACATTTTAAAGTGGTAGTTCCCCAAAATGTATGTTACTTAGTAAGTTTTGTACTTAAATATTACTGTTTTCACATGATTTTCATAGATAATATTTTAAAAGACTCGATCCTCTATATTGCTAGGTTGTATTATTTTCCTCAACTATTCACAGCTTTTCCTATAGGAGGATTAGCTTTCTTAGCCCTGGCTTGCCCCTGCGCTCTTCTTTGGCTAATGTGAACATGAGTGGTAGATATATATTATCTAAGGAGAACCATTACTTGCTATCAATTGTTCTACCACTGTTCTTTTCCCTTTTTCACAAGAACTGTTCATCATGGATGGGGCTGTTCCTTTTGCTTGGCTCTTAGAAATATGTGTGGGACAGAACCACAGTCATTCTGCAGCCAGTTTATGATGTGATGTTAGCCAGAGATAAACCATCATTCTTGAAAACAACAAGATTTGAGGGTTGCTTCCTAACCACAGCAGAAACTAGCAAAAACTGACTTCTCAGACTATAATTATAGCCTGTGTTGAAAGGGAAAAAGGAAGAGGCTTAGGAGGTCTATAACTATAGTTCAACTCGGCTCCACCAACCTCCATTTCAGCCTACAATTGCTTGGGTCCGATCCACTCTTTTTTTTTTTCCTTGGGAATTTGAACTAAAGACATAGAATGTTGTGTTCAGTTATGGTGGACTTGAGTTGAAAGGTTTTGTAGAGGAAGGGTTAGAGATGGCTTTACAAGTCAAAGTTATGAGGCTGCAGGCGGTATGAGTGGAAGCTAGTATGCAAGTTATGATAACAGCATTTACTGAGAGCTCACTCTGGGCACACGTCACTTTAAGCACATTCTGTCTCTTTTGACCCTCATATCCATGCTTATGAACACAGCCCATATGGAGACTTACAATTGCAATAAGCACTGAAAAGACCATGGTGCTTTGTCATCACTTCCCTAGTGCGAGCACATACCAAGTATAATTTCAAATAATAACAATTAGTTGTAAAAATTACTTCTTTAGTGACTATTTTGATGCTTTTTCATACCCATTAAAATGTTTTATCATTTCATCTTGACAACCCTGCTTTGCTGGTACAATGAGTACATCCTTATTCTGTCTACAGGGTAACATATCATTACATTTGAAGTAGGTACTAATTATTATTCCACTTTATAAATAAAAGAATGGAAGCTTCAAGAGGCTAAACTGTTTGTCTATGGTCTTGTAGATTGTAAGGGTTAGAATTGGGGTTAGAATTGAGGCTCAAGCTCAATTTTATAATAGATATCAAAATCAGTGTACTCAGCCATGGCAGGAAAAAAAAAATTAGCAGCTAGGCAGTTCCTGAGAGACAGCACAAAGGATCTGTGCTCTTTTTATTATTATTTTTCGGCTGCTTTGTGCCACATGTGGGATCCTAGTTCGCCAACCAGGGATTGAACCTGCACTCCCTGCAGTGAAAGCACAGAGTCTCAACCACTGGACTGCCAGGGAAGTCCCAGGATCTATGCTCTGGATTTTCCAGTTTCTAGTTCCCAAGAAGCCTGGCTATACTTAATATACTGCTTTTATATGTAGGTCGGGGTTGGGGGAATGGAAGGGAAAGGGAAGCCAAGAAAAATGCCCTCATCCATTTGCTTTTAGTGTTACTCTCCATTAGAGGTATCCTTAGCAGTACTAAATTTTACTAGATTTTATAAAATGACTGTTCAGCTTTCGCCAAAGTCTTCTTTGTCAAAGGCCACAGACATGATTGCAGATAGCTAGGCTGGGGCAGATTGAATGACACCTATGCAGAATGTGTGAAAATTTGGCAAACTAAGACTTTATTACTTGATCAAATTTATTGTGCCTGGTTCTTCTGCCTCTTAGAATACGTCCTGTCTTCTGTTTTTCCTTAGTACCTCATGTAAAAATTTCTCTTGTGTAGCGACTCAGTTTCCCGGATATAGCTTGTACATTTCTGAGCCCAAATGGTAGTGTTAAGAGTATTTATTCTCTAATCAGACTGCTCTCAATAGTATTACCTGCTAGGCATGTGACCTTGGGTAAATTACTTTTCTAAGCCTCCGTTAAAGTACCCACCACATCAGGCTGTTGGGAAGCTTCAGTGAGTGAATACATGTAAGTTTCTGGCACAGGCTGAGTGATGAATGGATGTTGACTGCTTTGTTATTTGTTGTCTACTTATAGTGCCTAGTGTACTTGTTGCTGGTGTCGAGTCACTAAGTTGTGCCCAACTCTTTTGTGACCCCATGGACTGTAGCCCACTTAGCTCCTCTCTCCATGGGATTTCCCAGGCAGGAATACTGGAGCGTGTTGCCATTTCCTTCTCCAGGGGCTCTTCTCAACTCAGGGATCGCACCCATGTTTCCTGCATTGCAAGTGGATTCTTTACCACTGAGCCACCAGGGAAGCACTAGTGTGCTAACAGACTGACAATGCTTTGAAATAACTTTGAGGCCTAAGTTTCCAATCTGATAGTTTAGAAGCCCAGAATCTAAATTCATCAAAATGCTTTAAGCCTTTAAGGTATTTTGATTTTTATCTTAAAAGGGAGTTGAAATATTGAAAGGATCTTTCAAGTCAAGTCTCCCCTGAAGGCCTCTGTGTTGCTCTAATTGCAGCTGGATTGACCCTGGTTAGGGCTACCCCGCGTGCCTGCTTAGTTGCTCAGTCATGTCTGATTCTTTGCAACCCCATGGACAGTAGCCCACCACGCTCCTCTGTCCGTGGGATTTTCCAGGAAAGAATACTGGAGTGGGTTGCCATTTCCTTCTCCAGGGATACTGAAACAGATTTTTAAGAAGAATAAGGCAGCTTTACTTTCTATGTGTTAGTTGCTCAGCTGTGTCCTACTCTTTGCGACACCTACTGTAATGGCTTGCCATTTCCTTCTCTGGAGGATCTTCCCAATCCAGGGATTTAACCCATGTCTCTTGTGTCTTCTGCATTGTCAGGTGGATTCTTTACCATCTGAGATCATCAGGGAAGTCCAGGTTTACTTTGAGGGACTATATTTTTATAGGAATCAAAATATACTATGATCTAATTTGAAAGGTCTACAATACCACTGCTGAAACATAGTCCTTGCTGAACACTAATGAATGAGACTTGAATATATTTATTCCTAACAAGTCAATGTGCTCAAGAGGTATGTGAATTGATATTAATGACAAACATGTATTAATTGTTTATTGTATGCCAGACATTGTACCAGATTCTTTCCATGTACCAACTCTTTTCATCCCCATACAATCATTTAAAATAGATATTGATGTCCTCACTTTAACAATGAGAAGACTGAGGCTCAGAAAATGGCTGGCCTTGGTCATATATCTAGGTATTATTTGTGTGACATTCTCACTCTCAAGTTTAAGCTTCTAATCAGGATTTTATACAGATTTTTAGGACTTCTCTGGTGGCTCAGATGGTAAAGAGTTTGCCTACAATGTGGGAGACCCAGGTTAGATCCCTGGGTTGGGAAGATCCCCTGGAGAAGGAAATGGCAACCCACTCCAGTACTCTTGCCAGGAAAACCCCATGGATGGAGGAACCTGGTGGGCTACAGTCCATGGGGTCTGAAAGAGTCAGACAAGTTCATTCATTAGTTCAAGTCTCATTCATTAGTGTTCAGCAAAGACTATGTTTCAGCAGTGGTGTTGTAGGCCTTTCAAATTAGATCATAGTATATTTTGACTCCTATAAAAATATATAGGAATGATCATAATATATTTTGATTCGTATATATTTTTATAGGAATACAGATTTTAGTGCAGGGCAAAACTGAGAAGTCACTTTATTGTCACCTTTTAACAACCTTTCCTCCTTCAGAGAACTCACTCTTACTCTTCACGTACACAGCTTCTAGTACATTTCTAGTCATTTATCTCTATTAAGAAATTTCATTTTTCATTTGCATGTGAGAACACACACTAATGTGTTCACTCTAGCCTTTTAATCTTTTCTTCTTTGTTAATTAAAGGCTCTGTTTCCTATTGAAGAAATTTAAGGCAGTATTATGCAGGAGACTTTTTTGTTGAACAAAGTAAAATCTTTTTTTTTTTTTCACATTTTGGCCACACTGTGAGGCATGTGGAATCTTAGTTCCCCAACCAGGGATTGAACCTGTGCCCCCTGCAGTGTAAGTGTGGAGTCTTAACTGTTGGACTGCCAGGTAAGTCCCAAACTAAAATTCTGATCTCTAAAATCATGAGATTCCTGAGGTTAAGTCTAGAAGCTGACCTGCTAGTGTTACATTATTTGGGTTATTTAGATCCTAGGAAAAAAATAGTGGAATTCTTGGTTCTGTTGTATTCTTTCTTCTGGCTCTGCTTCTGATAAGCTCTGTGAAATTGGCCAAGCCACCTACCCTACTTACATCTCAGATTCCTCATTTACCTTTTATCCTATGCCTTCATATTTTGGTACTTCTATAACATGATCTTCTCTCTGAACACAATATTTAAAAATCAAAAGGGTCAATACTTTCAATAATCAGGCTTATTTTATTAATGAAAAGCAAAGAGACAGTGTTGAGGACTAAAATTGCATTGCATGCATCTTATGCACACCTCTAACTTACTTTAGAGTCTAATTTATTGTGTTTATTTCTTATTGTAGGGAGATAGTTTTTGTAAGAACTGTTCTGTTCTATTGTTTCCTTTCTTTTTTCCTCACCAAACATTCTATGAATATTACTCTTGAAATGCTTGATCAGAGCTAAATTGACAAGTGCTTATTTTCCTTCCTGAAACAAAAGTCCTTTAACTCTTCAAAAGGTTTCATACCATAAGATTTCCATTAGTCCAGATATTCTCTCTAATTTAGATTGACAGGCTTCCCACTCCATCAAACACTTGGTAAAATAGTGTGATATTTGTGTCTTCAGAAAAGCCTTGCACAAAAAGTGTAAAGCAGTACATATATAAATTTCACTTCTAGACTAACAAAAACCAAAAAACAAGGAAAATGAAATTATGTGTTCTTTCAGTAATTAATTTATTCATGAATTAAATATTTATTAGAAAAAATTTTTTGACATGTACACACTGCTAAAGCTGGCTTAAAGCTAAACATTCAAAAACCTAAGATCATGGCATCTGGTCCCATCACTTCATGGCAAATAGATGGGGAAAAAGTAGAAACAGTGACAGATTTTATTTTCTTGGGCTTCAAAATCACTGTAGTCAGTGACTGTAGTCATGAAATTAAAAGATGCTTGCTCCTTGAAAGAAAAACTATGACAAACCTAGACAGCATATTAAAAGGCAGAAATATCACTTTGCTGACAAAGGTCTGTATAGTCGAAGCTATTGTTTTTCAGTAGTCATGTATGGATGTGAGAATTGAATTGATGCTTTTGAACTGTGGTGCTGGAGAAGACTCTTGAGAGTCCCTTGAACAGCAAGATCAAACCAAACAATCCTAAAGAAAATCAACCCTGAATATTCTTTGGAAGGACTGATGCTGAAGCTGAAGCTCCAATACTTTGACCACCTGATGCGAAGAGCTGACTGTTTGAAAAAGACCCTGATGCTGGGAAAGATCAAGGTCAAGAGGAAAAGGGGGCAGCAAAAGATGAGATGGTTAGATAGCAACTAAATGGACATGAGTTTGAGCAAACTCCGGGAGATGGTGAAGGACAGGGAAACCTGGTGTGCTGCAGTTCATGGGATTGCAAAGAGTCAGACATGACTTAGCGACTGAATAACAACAACAACAACACACTGCCATATTTATATTTATTAATTATTTCTGGGACTTCCCTGGTGGGTTAGACGGTAAAGAATCTGCCTACAATGCAGGAGACCTGAGTATTTTTGGCTGTGCCAGGTCTTCATTATTGCACGTGGGCTTTCTCTGGTTGCGGAGAGCAGGAGCTACTCTCTAGTTGTGGTGCATGGGCTTCTCATTGCTGTGGCTTCTCTTGTTGTGGAGCATAGGCTCTAGGTGTGTGGGCTTCAGTAGTTGTACGCAGGCGCTCATTAGTCGTTGCTCAAGGGCCATAGAGCATGCAGGCTTCAGTAGTTGTGGTGCTCAGGCTTTGTTGCTCCGCGGCATGTGGAATCTTCCCAGACCAGGAATGGAACCGTGTTCCCTGCATTAGCAGGTGGGTTCTTACCCCTGTGCCACCAGGGAAATCTGAATTCAGCATTTATTGAGTGCCCACTATGAGTGGGACACTGATGCTGAAAGACTCAGATCATCTTTTATAACATTCCAATGTACGTGATTTTTACATGGCTTTGCTGGTAGTTATACAGATATTTTCATCAGGATTAAAAAATGAAAAGTTTATTAAAGTAGTTGGAGATAATATTCTCTACTGGTACTGTAGTCTCATTCTACACCTCACTCTTCAAGGCCTCACCTTCCACACGCATGGAAGTTTATCAGAGCATTTTCCTAAATGAAGACAGTTTCCTAAATGGAACTCCAGTACCAGTGGTTAATAATACTTTCCGAAATATTACATTTATTTCATTTCATATGTATGCATGTATTTCATTTAAAAAATAAAGCAACTGGTAAAATCCTCTTGTTCTGCCTGTTCTTCCCTCCCTTCCCTCAATTGCTGACCTTTTTCCTGTCTCCGTACATTTGCCTTTTCCAGAATATCATATAAGTTGAGATCATATAAAACCTATTCAGATTGGCTTCTTTCACTTAGTAATACCCATTTAGATTTCTTTCTTTTTTTTGGCTTGATAGCTCATTTTATTTTAGTGCTGAGTTATATTCTTCTGTCTGAATATGCCACACTTTATCTTTCCATTCACCAACTGAAGGACATCTTGGTTGCTTTCAAGTTTGGGCAATTATGGAAAAGTTACTGTAAACATCTCTGCACAGGTTTTAGTGTAGATTTAAGTTTTCAGCCCCTTGGGTAAATATCAAGTAGTGCATTACTGGATTGTATAGTAAGAGTATGCATAGTACAACCAGGTTATCTCATTTGATTCCCTTTTATCAATAAAGTATCAATAAAAGAGTGAAGGAAGATATAGGACATTTATCAGTAAATTGTATTCACCTTTCACTGACTGATTTACTGAAAGCTTAGCTTAGGAAAATATTAAGTGCTTTAATTTAGATTTTACTTGGGGGCTTGAAGAAGTGTCGGCTCCTCAAAATCGAAGTTATTACATCAAATTTTTTCTTAAATTGTTTGCTATATAAAAAGTGAGCTGTAATATATTCTTATTAAAACTGCCTCTTCTGTCACAGTGTTGTTTAATATGTAATCGTTAAAATATGCATTGTACATTGTGTGAGAAAGGTGAATTTATAGAAAAATAAAATTTTCCCAATTTTTTCCCTGATTTTCTTTTTTCAGGTGAATCTACTGTCTTATGTCTTTAGTGATAATCACTATTGTGGTTCTTATGAATGTAAGAGATATGCTTCCTTATCTACCTAAGTGTAAGAGTGAGACAGGCACTCAGGAGTCAGTGGTAAATCATTTGAGTCATTTACATTTTGGTGTGAATGTGCTTATTACATCCTTCTCTCAAAGGTTTTTATAATGCATGAAACAGGGCACTGGGACAACCCTGAGCGATGGGATGGGGAGGGAGGTGGGAGAGGGTTCAGGATGGGGTGCACATGTACATCCATGGCTGATTCGTGTCAGTGTATGGCAAAAACCACAATATTGTAAAGTAATTAGCCTCCAATTAAAATAAATTAATTAATTTTTAAAAGAAGAGAAAGAGGAAGAAGATCCTGGATGTCTTTAAAGGGTGAATGGAAGGCAGTAGAAGTGGTAGGTAGAACTGAAGACAAACTTCATCTTCTTTGTAATTTTATTTAGCACTCACTATACTAGAGTGTTAGTTTTGTTGGAGTCTGCCATTAAACCATTAGGTAACAAAGTGATTTACAAATTCTGAATTTTCAGAAAGAATATTTTAAAATATAGTTTTGATTATTTTGAATTCTGCTCAGTGTCTCTGAATAGTTCAGTCTGCATCTGCCTATCTTGGTGTTTTAAATAACCTTGACTCTCTGATTATTTAAATATTTAACTCTGGTTTATGTCTTATAGCATCGTAACCAGAATTCTTGTCATTTCATGCTATTTTTTTTTTCTGCTTTCAAGCATTTTTTACTGTAGATTTTTCTTCAGAAATTTTGGAAGTACTTTTAAGGTAAACATGGAATTCTTTTGTTTTAACTTTTTATTTTGGAAAATTTAAGACATATATCAAAGTATATAGAATATCATAGTGTATATCCATGTACCATCACCCAGTTACCAACTCATGCCAATGTTATTTTGTTTTTACCTTCACCTGCTTCCTTTGTCATATTATTTTGAGGCAAAAGCTAGATATTATATAGTTTCATCCACACTTATTTCTCTAGTAGTAACCAAGTATTTTTAAAAATCATGATGAAGTCATGATTTAAATATATTTGATGTCTTTTGGGGCTTCCCTGGTAGCTCAGATGGTAAAGAATATGCCTGCAATGCAGGAGGCCTGGGTTTGATCCCTGGGTTGGCAAGATCCCCTGGAGCAGGGAACGGCTACGCACTCCAGTATTCTTGCCTGGAGAATCCCATGGACAGAGAAGCCTGGAGTGCTGTACAGTCCATGAGGTCACAAAGAGTCAGACGTGATTGAGTGACAAAGCACAATGCATGATGTCTCTTAGTCTACTACACTGAGTATCTTTATTGATGCTTACATTGTTCTATATTTGACTGGTAGATGCCTCTCTTTGGGTTGGTTTCCAAGCTCTTTTGATTAGTTGTCTCTGTTTTCAGAGTCTTTGATCATTTCTTTTCTATCTATTATGACAAAGTGTCCAGACTCATCTTGTACATTTCCTACTCTATACTTTTGGTCAGTTTCTCCTTCACTGAATTCTTTATAGTGAGGAATGGAATTTCAAAACAAGAATTTGGGTGTGAAGGCTACTGTGTGCAAAAAGACTTTCATTTTGATACTTACAAGCTTTACTTTTTATAGTCTCCATTTTATAATATTTATTTTACATATTTGTGTGTAAAAGAACTACTGTATTTCTTCTATTATGTGAAACCATGATGTATACTATGAACTACCTAGTTAATGATAGTTATTTTGAAAAAAATCACCTAAAATATTAAATGTCTGTCAGATAAAATATCCATTTCAAATATGCTATTTTCTTCAGTATCCCAAAGAAAATTTGAGTCTCCAAAGAAAATTAATGGAGTCTTCATGTTTAGACTCTAAAGATGGGCTTCCCTGCTGGCTCAGTTGGTATAGAATCTGCTTGCAGTGCAGGAGACCCAGGTTTGATGCCAGTGCTGGGAATAGCCCCTGGAGAAGGGAATGGCTACCTACTCCAGTATTCTTGCCTGGAGAATTTCATGGACAGAGAAGCCTGGTGGGCCACAGTTGCAAAGAGTTGGACATAACTGAGTGACTAACACTTACCGTTCTTCTTAATTAATTTCTCCTGTTGGCAGTTATGCATAGTTTTGTGGTATCACACTGTCCTTCATAACTTCTGTTATGATCTGGACATCATTATTATCTTGCTGCCTTACCAGCACCCAGAATTTTGAAGAACTGGTTTGAGGCTCAGAGTGAGGCAAATTTGTTTGAATAGTAGGGAGGAGATATGAGGAGTAGAGGCAAAGATGGTGATATAGTCTAAGTTGCTTCTCTGTGGATCTGGTGTCTGAGCCACACTGGGGAGGACTCTGCACCTTCTCTTCTTTGCCTTATCCTGTTCAGTGCTAAATGAGATGTAGAAGCAAGTAAACCCTAAAATATAAAGAGATGATGAAGTAGTTGGCATGGAATGGAAGTCAAAAACAGTGCTGCTCCCTGGCCATGTGACTAGGGTAGGTTAGTCTCTCCAAGTCTGAGATTGCACTCTTTATCCCATTACTCTGTAATATTTTTTTAGACCATTTATACTATATGTGTATACAGTACTATATACTTTTTGAAAAAGTATTTGTGGTGTATCTTCTTTTTCTAAAGTTCCATGAGAGCAGGAACCTTTTCCACCACTGACTCCTCAGTGCTTTGAATAGTCTTTGGAACAGAGTGAGTGCTCAATAAACATTTAATGAGTTATTGCTGAGTTTTTGAGAAGACAAAATAAGATAATGAATGTAGAAAGTTTAGCACTATGCCTACTATTCAGTGAGTGCTTGATGAATATTTTTAAGAGACTCTGGAGAACATACTTTCTGTTTTGATTTGTCATCATAGCTTTATAAATCTAACTTATGACTTAAAATAATTAATAAATATTTTTAATAAATGAATGGAAGGATGAAATAAATGAATACTATTGTTGCTATTGGAGCTGATTTTATAGAATTAGTTCAGTTCAGTTCAGTCACTCAGTCATGTCTGACTCTTTGCAACCCCATGGACTGCAGCACGCCAGACTTCCCTGTCCATCACCACCTTCTGGAGCTTGCTCAAACTCATGTCCATTGCATTGGTGGTGCCATCCAACCATCTCATCCTCTGTTGTCCCCTTCTCCTCCTGCCTTCAGTCTTTCCAGCATCAGAGTCTTTTCCAGTGAGTCAGTTCTTTGCATCATGTTGCCAGAGTATTGGAGTTTCAGCTTCAGCATCAGTCCTCCTAATAAATATTCAGGACTGATTTCTTTTAGGATTGATTGATTGGTTTGATCTCCTTGCAATCCAAGGGACTCTCAAGAGTACTCTCCAACACCACAGTTCAAAAGCATCAATTCTTTGCCTTTCTTTATAGTCCAACTCTCACATCCATACATGACTACTGGAAAAACCATAGCTTTGACTAGACGGACCTTTATTGCCAAAGTAATGTCTCTGCTTTTTAATATGCTGTCTAGGTTGGTCATAGCTTTTCTTCCAAGGAGCAAGCTTCTTTTAATTTCATTTCTGCATTCACCATCTGCAGTGATTTTGGAGCCCAAAAAATAAAGTCTCTCTTTCCCATCTATTTGCCATAAACTGATGGAACTGGATGCCATGATCTTAGTTTTCTGAATATTGAGTTTTAAGCCACCCTTTTCAATTTTATAGAATAATTTTATTTATATATAAATAAAATATTTATATATTTTGTAGAATAAGCAAATGATATTTAGAAATATAGAAAGATGTCCCAGTGTTGATCCAGACATTTGATATTTTTCTAAATATAATCAGTAGGTCATTATAAATAATAGGAGGAATCCCTTTATAGTGAACATATTTTGCCCTTTATAATAGTAACTTTTCCATATACATGTTTCAGAATTAAATTATATCTGAATTGTGTTACTTCTGCTTGTTTACTACTTATACTTATTGATTTTTTTTCCCCTAATGGATTGCATTACTTAATGAATAGAGGACAGCAAACTCATTTTTAAAAAATTATTTCTTTATTAAAAAAAATTATTTTTGGCTGTCCTGGGTCTTCATTGTTCCGCTTGGACTTTCTCTAGTTTTTAGAGATTAGGGACTACTCTCTAGTTGTGATGCAAGAGCTTCTCATTGCGGTGGCTTCTCTTATTGCAGAGCTTGGGCTCTAGGTGCATGGGCTTCATTAGTTGCATCTTGAGGGCTCTAGAGTGAGGGTTCAGTAGTTGTGGCATAGGGGCTTAGTTGCTCTGAAGCATGTGGAATCTTCCCGGACCAGGGATTGAACTGGTGTCCTCTGCATTGCAAAGTGGATTCTCAACCACTGGGCCACCAGGGAAGCCCCAACTCCTTTTGCCTTAGCACATTTTTCCATTTTGGCTTATCTAGGGGGGAAAAAAACAATATAAAACAAACATTAGTGGATCAAATTAGCTATAATAAATGAAGTCCCTCTCATTCTCCTTATAGAAAAGCTCCAGTAGATCTAGAATCTCTGCTTCAAAGTATAGCCAATACTTATGGCTGTGAATGGAAGAGGGATCAGGTGATTCCGTCAGTTTTATTCAGTTGTCAGACTACTTGGTTGCTTATAGAAGCCCCAAGCTTGTGTATAAAGATAAGATTTCATTGGTGGAAGATAGGATCATTAGAATCCTTCCTCTTAGTTGAGTTACGATGAAGGGAGAAATAATTTACATTGAAAGAGAATACTTCAAACTAGTTGTCTTGTGGTACCTGAAGATTGTCCTGCCACTGTAACCTGAATGGAGATTGATGATACTGATCACATTAAAAACTTAGGTATATCACCTGACACCGTAAGCAAAGTGAAAGAGAAGCCACAGACTGGAAGAAGATAAATACAGTGTATATAATAAACAAATGAGTAGTATTTAGACTAAGTAAAGAATTGTTTTTTAAAAAACTAATTAAAAAAAAAGTTTTTGGCTATGCTGGGCCTTTGTTGCTGTGTGGGTGTTTCTCTAGTTGTGGCGAGTAGGGGCTACTCTCTAGTTGCGGTGCATGGGTTTCTCACTGTGGTGGTATCTCTTGTTGCGGAGCACGGGCTCTAAGGTGTGAAGGCTTCAGTAGTTGGGGCGTGTGGGCTCAGTAGTTGCGCCTGCTGGGTGAAGCTGTAAACATGCATGCCCTTCAATCCTCAATTCCACTTCTAGGTCTAAAACACCCTAAAACAGTGCTTCTGCAACTTCAAGAGGGAAACAAATAAATTAGGAATGTTGCTAAAATGCAGGTTGGGATTCATCAGATGGAGCCTGAGATTCTTTGTTTCTAAAGAGCTGCCTCCTGGTCCTTAGACAACACTTTGAGTAATCAGACAAGACTCCAGAGAAGTGCTGTTTAATAGTCCAGATTTATGAGATGATGGAAATGTCCTCTGTGCTGTCCAATAACTACTGAGTACTTGAAATGTGGTAAGTGCAAGTGAGGATCTACATCTTTTATTTATGTGATTTTAATTAAATTTAAATAACCACATATAGCTAGTGACTGTCATGCTGAACAGTGCATCCTATAGCATATCCACGGAACTTGTTAACAATATAAACTATCAGACCCAGTCTCAGACCTGCTGAATCAGAACCTGCATTTTAACTAGATGCTCAGATGATTTATATGCACATTAAAGTCTGAGAAGCACTGTCTGGAGAAATTTCTGCTATTCAGGAGTCATACGTGAGAATATATATTTCAGCATGTTATTAGTGTGACAGTGGACAAACTGTGGTGCTGTTTAACTAACACACAGCAGTTAAAATGAATTATTTGTATGAACATGGATAAACCTTAAAATAATGTAGTAAGCTATCTTTATCTGAGAAAGATACATATATTATGATACTATTTTTATAAAATTTAAACATAAAAGAAGCCATAGTATATATTGTTTGGAGATTTATACATATATGGCTAAATTAGAAAAACTTTTATGGAAATGAGGAGCAACATTCATTTTGAGAGGGTTGGTAGAAATGGGAGAGGTAATGGGAGAGGAAGAATGCCAAGACTTCTTGTATTTTTGATGTTTTATTTAAGCTGGGTAATGGGTATGCAAGTGTTTGTTACTCTCTGTACCTTGTTGTTTATCTGAAATATATTTTTTATATCTCCACCCTTAATAGTTAAAATTTAATTTTGTACTGTTGATCCATTCTGAGTTTGATGATTCTGAGGGTTGTCATAAAGTTGAAGAACCTTTCTATGAAAGTTCAAAGTCACTGAAGTTCTCTTTCTAATTTTTTAAGCTGAAAAATATCTTATTTGCAAACTGATTTAGATGAAAATGATCCAAATTTGGATGAATGCCTTAAAAATTGCTCATATAGTTTATTTCAAGGCTTTTTACTTTGAGGTTGGTAACAACACCCAAATAACAACAGATGTATTAGTCCTGGAAGCACTTTTCTTAAAACTGCTGATTCTCACTAGCATAGAAATACCAAGAGCTTAATATGTCCAGTGCTTGATTTTATTAGATGTTTATACCCACAGGCCTTGAAGAGTAAGAGCACCAGGGAGGATTTCTGCTTTATTTTCTTTTAGTGTTTCAGCAGTCAGTCCCTCAGATAATTTCTTGGTGCCTTGGCTATTATAAATTATCACCTTTGTATTCTGGAGTTACAAAAAATATCACTTATTTTCTAATTCCCTTTGAAATTGGCTCTTGGTGTGGAATACAGATCTCTGTTTTGAATGCATTCAATCTGACTATATTGTTTGCTTGATTTCATCTATTGCTATGCTTTGAAATTCTTTATCTGTGTTAGAATCGTCTGGTGATTTTTTTTTTTTTTTAATCATGGACTCAAGTTTTAAAGATTCTGCTTTAATTGATCTGGTACTTAATGAAAGACTCCTGAGGAGATGCAAATTTGTAGCCATGTTGAGAGGCCCTGATTTCCTAAGATTTGTTTTCTTTGTTGCTCAGTATTTATTAACATTCCATATCTGAATTCCTATATCTGCATTCTTTAACACTGTGAGCATCAAATATTCTATAAGGAGAAAGTCCTTTAGAAAAAGGATGGCATCAAAATAGAGTTTTCTCAGCTTAGTCCTCTGAAATGAGTACTCAGTTAAATTTAGAAAGTTCAGGCTAACCCTGCAAAACAGAATTAGAGGGATGACTCAGTTTATTTAGTAAATAATATTGCTAGCTAGGAAACTAAGAAAGCCTTGTTTGGCTTTGGGCCTATTTGATTTAAATTGACTAAGTAATTAAAGGTGATTTAACAGTGATTTGTATAGGTACTTTTTTCTTAGGAAACCAGGCTTAAAACTGATGTTATGTGTATGTGTTCCTGTATGTGTCACTGTCTTAGCAAGAAGTATCACTATTTAATTATATCACTATAATTAAACTTTGTTCAGTTTTTATGTGATTTATTACTGTTTGTGGAAGAGTTATTTTTTTTATGTTCTCTTGTAAATTTGCTGCTCAGTTTTTATAGTTTTACTGTATAATGAAGCAAATTGTTCAGAATATATTCCTATATGTTCATTGTCATACTTATTTCTTCATATGAAAGAAATTACTTAAAAACCCAGAAGGTGAGTATGTGGGACAATTAGTTTTCTTTTTTACTGAAACAGCTAGTACAATGTGGTCTTTTCTCTATTAGACTTTTTCTTTTGAATATTTTTATTTTGAAGGGAAAATCTGTGACTCCCACCTTCTCTACTACCATCCATAACTGTTGCTAAAGTTAAGTAATCATCAAATGGTCGAACAGTTAAGATCTTAATAATTATCACTCGGATGTTGAAGAACTGATTGAACATATTAATATCCCTAGATTTTGCATTGGATAATTAACAGTCTAACAAACATTATTGATACAGAACCTAATTTGTGGAAGAAGTTTTTCCTTATAGGATAAAAGACCTGGAGGGATTGTACATCTTTACCCTCTTTTTCTGGCAACTGAGGATCTGAACTATGTTAGTTAGCATTTCAATTTTTATTTTTTGATATTATTTTATTTTAAAAGGTAATGCCTACTTTGACAATCCAGCAGGATACAAAGAAGAAAATGAAAATTACCCATCATTTCATTAGGGCTGACTCTTAATAGATGTCTAGAAATGGCAGTTAGTTCCTGGCTTGATTTCAGGGGTTATTCTGTTGAAAGTAATAGATTCTTCTTGTTAGTATCATTTTTGTTCCAACTTTGAATTTTTTCCTCACTGAGAACAATGGCCTAATTTCCTCTTGAAACACCTTAAATAGTTTAAAAGAATTTAAACAAAACACTCATGTATGTTCTGTGTGAAATGAGGCAAATACATTCAATCTTTGCTCCTAATACTGATATTTCCCATCTGCTGGGGAAATTTGTTCATCCTTTGGATCTTTCCAGTTTCTCTAAAAATCATTTAAATTTGTAATATAAATTATGACAGAAAACAAGCCTGTGAATAGAAAAAGATGAGTCAGCAGTATTCTGGTAATTTGTGTGTCTTCCACAGTCCTACAGATTTTTCAGAATTCAGCTGAAAATGCACCTTGCTTTCCTTAGCTGAAGTCCTCATGGGGTCTAGTACATTCATCTTTGAGAGTAAGTTTTGGAGATCTGCAGGGCCAGGGAGTTTATCTTTGCAATTTTCAATTGTGTGACCTCTGCTCTATATCCCTTAGCTCTCTAAAATTCAGTTGGTTTTATATTGATTTGTCCTTGTAAATGACTCTGTGTCCTTTAGGTCTTTCATTTGTTTTTTCTGAAGGACAAGCAAGCTCATTTTAGGGTCATGGGAGGAAAGGGGCAAGTCAAGTTTTCTGTTTCTTTAATATTTTTCTTGTTCTCCTTTCTTAACTCCCAGGAGCTAGTATGGATTGTGTTTCTGGTTCTTCTTTATTAAAGTTGAAAGAGTGACAAAGACCAGTTTTGGAAAAGACCTTTTGAGATTGCTCTATTGTCAGTGGCTCTCTGGGCATGACTTCTCCCATTTGTTGTGCCACTCAGGGCATTTCTTTGTGTGTTTCCTTTTATTTTCCAGCCACTTCATCTTTTGCAGCAATAATCTGTGTGCTCTGGGTTATGGAAGTATTCCTTTGAGGAGGTTTTACGGTTGCCCATTATAGTGTAGTACAAGGTTTACCTGATCTAGACCATTTCCGCTAGTTTTCTCCTTGGGATTTTTACTCTGAGTGAGTTGTGTGCGAATTCAGGCTGTATATCTGCATTCAATACAGGCCAGGTGCTCTGCTTTCTTATAAAAGATTCTGCTTTGGCCTGGACCTGGGTTCGCTGCTCATATCTATGTGGGTCTTGACCTTGGTGGGAGAAGTTCTTCTGGCCAGGCCCTTCCTAGGTCAGTGCTGGCTCTTGCCTGTGCATTGGATCTTGCATCTTCACGTCTGTCTCCTTGCTATATTCATCCCAGTTACCTCTGTTAAGTGCTCAAAAGCATTATTATTGGTTCTGTTTGTCTGTGGCATTTGACGATTACCCTTACTTGCTTCAAGTATTTTTCCTATAACCTATTATTATTATGTATTTAGAAAGAAAGAGAAGTTTCCACCTTCAGCTTAACCCACCACCTGGACTCAAAGTCTTAATTGTAGGCGAATGTTAACCTCATTCCTCGTGGTGGATATTGTTTGCTTCTTTCCACTGCAAATACCTCCTTTGTATCTTGCTAACTTAGTTCACAGTGACTGTGCTGAACTGAAAACTCTACCCCACCTTCCCTTGCATCTAGAAATGACCAGGTGACATACTTCTGGCCAAAAGACTAATAATGGAAATATGGAGAATAGGTGTATGTAGCACTCTTTCTTCACTTTGTTCCAATCTTGATGCTAATTTATTGTTTGGAGCTACAGCAATGATTTTGTAAGCGTGAGAATGAAGGTCAATGTTCTGAAAATGGTGAAATGGAAATCTAGAAAGAACTTTAGGAAGTGATGACATTGTTCAGAAATAGAATGAAAGGCAATATACCCTGCTTGTGTAGGCAAACTTTTAGTTGCTTAAACCATAATTAATTGGTATTTTTGTTGTTACTTGTGGATAGACACATTTCTAATTGATATATTTCTGCAATAGTTGGAATATTGGCATTAGATAGTCAAATATGAGTGGGGAGACTCTTACTGACAGATTTCTAAATTTCATTAGGTTATATGGTCTTCTGAATAGTAACTAACTAGTGATGTATTAAAATTTGTTAGATTAGAATGGTCAGAATATATAGAAAAACAGTACCACTTTGGCTACTTGCTTTGCTATTTTTAGGTTGAAGTTTGGTATATGTTTATAATTACACAGTAAATGAAAATTCTTCTGTATCAACTTGGTGGCTTTTGACCTGGCTGGTTTCAGGATAAACTTGTTAAAGAAAATCTGTTGACTTCTGTTGCTTTAAAGAGTGGAACTGTTCATTGTTTCTGCTTTATTTATACCTTTTAATTTTCAGCTTTTGCACTTCTCATGCATTTGAATAATATATAATGCTACATAGGATTTTACAACACAATAGCTGTATATGAGATAATAAATATGACCAGAAGTGAAAGTTTAAGAAACTAATAGGAAAGGAATAATAAATAATTTACTAAATGACTGAACTTAAAAAAAAATCCTGTTGTAAATAGATGAGGAATGGAAAAAGATATTTTATTTTTATGTGGAAAATTTGGGTTAACATAACAGCTTCCAGAAAGTGCTTTTGTTTTTGCTTAATGTATATTCCTCCTTTTGTGCAGTGACAAGACATTACATAAGATGGCAGTAGGAGATTATAAATGTTCCCTCTCAGAGTGACACATTGCAATGAATTGGCCGGTGAAGTATAATAAACATGATTATATAATAGCTATTTTGCCAGATTTTTTACAATTGTTATTTTCCTTGACTTTTTATCCCCCTTTTTTGATGGAAAGAATAAAGCTTCTAATTTTGAGTTCACATACATTTTTAAAGGAATTATGTACTATCACTTTTCTCTATCTAACTCTCTAAAAACAAAATTTTGCTTGATTTTGTGGAGCTCTGACTTCCTAGAGTAAATCAAGATTTCTTAGGACATTTTAGCATCTTAAAAATGTAAGTATTTTAGGACTTCCCTCGTGTCCAGTGGTTAAGAATCTCCTTGCTAATGCAGGGGACACGGGTTCAGTGCCTGATCCAGGAAGATGCAAGGAGTAACTAAGCCCATGTGCCACAACTACTGAAGCCTGCATGCCCTAGAGTCTGTGCTATGCAACAAGAGAAGCCACAGAAATGAAAAGCTCTTGCAATCCAACTAGAAAGTAGCCCTGCTCACCGCAGCTAGAAAAACCAGCAATGAGAACATAGCACAGTCAGAAATTAAAAGAAATACATGAATATTTTATTGGCCACTATAAACCCTACTAAGAGGATATATTTCCAGAGATTAACTGTTTTCTTTTTGTTTTTCCCAAAAAAGTTACTGGATTAAATTGTTTTTTTAGAGTATACAGTTATTTTAAATCTTAGAAAATTAATCTGAGATGAGCTAGGTTTTCCAGGGTGTAGTTGGATATGAGAGACTGACAATGAACTTGATGTCCTTTGCTGCTTCCCAAAAGGATAAATAAATTGCTGTGTGCCTCTGCATCTGAGAAGCCCATGTGTGAAGATGACCCATAATGATTATATATTGATAAATAGTAAAGAAAAATTGGAAGGAAAATTTCTCATATTAAATTTGCACTTATCTTTTCTGAAATAACTTCAGTATCCCTATGATACTGAAGCACCAGGGCATCCATAAGCATCAGGGGATAGTCCATAAGCACCGGGGGATCATCTGAGCATGGGCCATACTCACGTTTGTCAGCCAAGTTGGGATTGGAAACATTAAATCTATCTATATAGAATCTTTATGTAGATTGGTTGTCATCTGTGGAGAACTGAGGTCCACAATCCAATGAACAAGTTACCATTGGGGAAACACTTCACAGATGACAAATGAGATCTTGTTCAGCTATTACTTTTCAGATTAAGAAAACTGCCTTTCAGTATTCCATATTAACTCTCTAGAATACTATGGGGTATGGTATTTATTTCAAAATAATCAACTCTGAGGATTTTGGATTTTGGGACTTCATCTCTTGAGATAAAAATAAGGTGCATAGCTTTGTTTTACCACATCATGTATCTTAAACCCAATAAAATGTGAAATTAAACATATATGAATTTATAGGCATATTACAAACCTGTTAGATGACTGGAGTTTTAAAAATAGACTTTATTTTTCTTAGTGCAGTTTTAGGTTCACAGCCAACCTGAGCAGAAAGTACAGAGAATTCCTATTACCTTCTGACCTCACACATACAACCAACCCTTCTGTCAACATCCTGCACCATGGTGGTAGGTTTAATAAGATTGGTAAACCTTTGATTGATTTGTCAGAATAACCCAAATTTCATAGTTTACTTGAGGATTCATTCACTCTTGCTGTTTTATGGGGTTTTTCCCTGTATGAGTTTTGACAAAAGAATATGATAACATCATTGCAGTAATATACAAAGTAGCTTCCTTGCCCTAATAATCCTCTTTGCTCCACATATTCATCCCTCCCACCTTCCCTTGATGCGTGCTTAGTCGCATCGGACTCTCTTGTGACCCTGTGGTTTCTTGCTCCTCTGTCCATGGGATTTTTCAGGTAAGAATACTTGAGTGAGTTGCCATTTTCCTCCTCTGGGAGATCTTCCAAACCCAGGGATTGAACCCTCGTCTCTTGTGTCTCATGTATTGGCAGGCAGATTCTTTACCCATTGAGCAATCAGGGAAGCCTTTCCCAGCCCCTGGTAGTCAATGATATTTTTAATGTCTCCATAGTTTTGCATTTCCCAGAATGTCATAGAGTTGGAGTCCTATAGTATGTAGGCTTTGCAGATTGGCTTTCTCACCCTAGTAAAATGTATTTAAATTTCCTCCATGTCTTTTCATGACTTGATGGCTCATTTTTTTTTTTAAAGCAATGAATAATATTCCATTGGGCTTCCCTGGTGGCTCAGTAGTAATGAATCCTCCTGCCAATGCCGGAGACACAGGAGATGCAGGTATGATCCCTGGGTTGGGACGATCCCCTGGACTAGGAAATGGCAACCCACTCCAATATTCTTGCCTGGGAGATCCCATGGACAGAGGAACCTAGTGGGCTATCTAGTTCACAGGATCTCAAAGAGTTGGACATAGAGACTAAACAAGAACAACAACATTCCATTGTCTGTATCTACTGCAGTTTATTTTTCCACTCACCTGCTGAAGTATATCTTTGTTGCTTTCAGGTTTTGGCAATTATGAATAAAGCTGCCACAGACGTCTGTGTGCAGGTTTTTGTATAGACTGAAGATTTCAGCTCCTTTGAGTAAATGCCAAGGAGTGCTATTGCTGGGTCATATGTTAAGAGTATGTTTAGTTTTGAAAGAAATCACCAAACTCTCTTCCAAAATGACTGTACAGTTTTGCATTTCCACCAGCAATGAACAAGAGTCCTGGTTGCTCCACCTCCACATTCTCATAAGCATTTGGTATCAGTGTTCTGTTTTGTCATTTTGTTAATAACAGTGATCAAACCGGATTTTGAGACCTGTGAATTGGTAGTTATTAGAGTATGTCAATATGTAGCTATTTTAAGCCATAATTTAAGATGAAATTATAAAGTATGCTTGCTGTTATTATTTTAAATTTTAATTGTGTAATTTTGTATTTATTGCTTTCTGAATAAAACTTATTCTTAATTTTAAAATATACAGTTTACTTCTGTTCATTACATGTTTATTATTATTATTAATTATTATTACTATTTTTCACAGAACTAGAACAATTATTATTATTTATTATTATTATTATTTTTCACAGAACTAGAACAAATAATTTCACAATTTGTATGGAAATACAAAAAACCTCAAATAACCAAAGCAATCTTGAGAAAGAAGAATGGAACTGGAGGAATCAACCTGCCTGACTTCAGGCTCTACTACAAAGCCACAGTCATCAAAACAGTATGGTACTGGCACAAAGACAGAAATATAGATCAATGGAACAGAATAGAAAGCCCAGAGATAAATCCACGAACCTATGGACACCTTATCTTTGACAAAGGAGGCAAGGATATACAATAGAAAAAAGACAACCTCTTTAACAAGTGGTGCTGGGAAAACTGGTCAACCACTTGTAAAAGAATGAAACTAGAACACTTTCTAACACCATACACAAAAATAAACTCAAAATGGATTAAAGATCTAAATGTAAGACCAGAAACTATAAAACTCCTAGAGGAGAACATAGGCAAAACACTCTCCGACATAAATCACAGCAAGATCCTCTATGACCCACCTCCCAGAATATTGGAAATAAAAGCAAAACTAAACAAATGGGACCTAATGAACTTA